>NW_027287705.1:0-90848 GCF_047511675.1 Marmota flaviventris
AGTTTAAAACAGCTTGCAACAATGCTGGTTGATTTTCAGCTCCATTTACTTTAACCTGTATAGGACAAAATAAACTGAAACTTTAAAATACAAACTGTTCCTTACAGTGAACCATTGAACCTAGGAGGCCTGAGCATGTGGAGTATAGTAAAAATAGGAGAAAAATGAATCTTGCTTAGTATCAAAATAAATTGAACAAAACTAACTCTAATCCTAATACTAGCTCTAACACTAGCCCTAACACAATCCTTAACACAAATCCTAACCTGTTGGAAAAACTGTTGATCCTACAAGTCACAAACGTGGGGAGCATACAGGGCTAAGCTATCATATGAATCCTATGCAGTATCAAAAATATGACTAAATAATTGAGGTGGTATTTCAGTTCATGCATATTTCTCTGTTTTCTGCTAAAGGGCTCTTGGATAAAGTTGTTTTTGCCTTCTTCTTCTTAGGGATACATTCACAAGGAACAAACCAGAGAGTTCCCACAGAGAACTGATTCAGTGTTTGAAGTTTCAAGCAGCTAGCACCCACCCGGTTTGATTTCGACCTCCATTTTCATTTACCAATATAGGTCATTATGAAGTGAAACCTTAAAATACAGAGTGTCCCTGTTAGAGAACAATTGAAGTGAGAAGGCCCAAACCTGAGGACCATATTAAGGCTAGGTAAAAGATGACTCCTTCCAAGTGTCAAATACATTTGTAAAAAATTTACTCTCACCCTTACACTGCATTTAACACTAGCCCTAACCCCAAACCTCATACTAACCCAGACCTGATTAGAGAACCATTGATCCTACAAGTCCCACACTTGGAGAGCTTTGTGGGGCAAGCTAATTAATGAATCCTACTCAGTATCAAACAAATCTGACAAAATAATTATGGGAGGAATTTCAGTGCATGCATATTCCCTGCTTTCTCATAAAGGGCTCTCAGAAAAAAAGTTGTTTTTGCATGCTTCAGCTTAGGCCTACACTCACAAGGAACATACCATAGTGTCCCCAAAAAGAACTGAGGGTGTGTGTGCAGTTTCAAGCCACTAGCATAAACCCTGTTTGATTTCCAGGTCCATTTACATTTACTCATATAGGACAAAATGAAGTAAAATGAAAATATTAACTGTTCTGGACACTAAGTCATTGAACCAAAATGCCTAAACTTGTGAAAAAAAGTAAGGTTAGTTAAAGATGAATCCTGGATTATATTAAAGAAATTTGAATAAAGTAACTCTAACCCTAACACTACCTCTAAACTGAGCTCTAATCCTAACTATATCATTTACATAGCCCTTTCCCTAACCCTAACTTTAACCCTAATTTTAACTGTAAACATTGTCCAAACCCTAGCTCTAACTCTATCCATTACCATAACTCTAACCCTAACCCTAATTCTAAATGTATCCCTAACCCTAACATTTACCCTAGACCTGCTCTAACCCTAAAACTCACCCTAGCCCTAAATCTAGCTTCAATCTTAACACTTTTTCTAAACCTAACCTTAACCCTAGGCCTAACCCTGACCCTAACCATAAACCTAACACAAGCCTTAATCCTTACCATAAATGGAGCCCTAACCCTACCTGTAATCCTATATTTTATCCTATACTGAAGCCTAACCCAAATGCTAACAATAGGACTAAACCTAACTGTATAGCTATCCCTAAGGCTATTCAAAACCCTAGACCTAACCTGAACCCTAAACCTAACCATATCCATTACTCTAAACCTAATGCTAATTTGAGCCTTAACACTAAATCTTAACCAAAAACCAATCTCTAATCCTGACCCTGACCATAATTATACACGTAGCTCTAAAACTGACCTTTACCTTAAACCTAACCCTTTCAGTACACCTATTCATAACCATAACCTACAACAACTACTCTTAAATATAATGCTAGAACTGACATTAGCCCTAGCCTTAATCCTAGCTCAAGCCCTAACACAAACCCTCATCTGAGCCATAAACCCAGCATTAATCCTAACCCTCACCCTCACCCTAACCCAAGACCTAATCCTATCCATAACCCTAGCCCTAACCTTAACTCTAACTGTATCCATTACCCAAACATAACCATTATCCTTATGCTAACCCTAAGACCAACCTTAACCCTATCACTATTTCCAAAACTATCAATTACCCTAAACCTAACCTGCCTAACCTGAACCCTAAACCTATTTCTATCTTTACCCTAACCCTAACCCTAACTCTAATTTGAACCGTAATCCTAAACTCAAACTTAAACCAAGTCCTAACATTGCCCCTGGCCCTAATAATTCTCTTAGCTCTAAACCTGACTCTTATCCTATACCTAACCCTTACAATAGACCTAGCTGTAAACCTTTCCCTAAAACTATCCCTAACTGTAACCCTAGACCTGACATTAGCCCTAGCCATAATTCTAGCCCTAACCAAAACACAAACCCTAGCCCTTATCCTAGCCCTAAATATAGCCTTAAATAAAATTTAACCCAAACTCTAGGCCTAACCTGACACTAATCCTAGCCCTATTCTTAGCCCTAATTTATTCCTATCTATAATACTAGTCCTAAGACTAACTCTAACTCTCACATTAGACTTTTCACTCATTCTAACCCTATCCCTTGCCATAACCCTAACCCTAGCCCTAACCCTTGCCCTAGCACTAAGCTTAGACAAAGCCTAACTCTAAATCGAGCCCTAACCCGAAGACTAAGCCAAACCCTAACACTAGCCCAAACAATAACATTAATCCTAAAACTAGCCCTAACACTAACCCTAGCCCTAAAACATAACCTAGCTATAGCTGTAACCTTAAAACTTAACCTAAACCAAACACTAACCTTAAATGTAGCCCTAACCCTAGCCCTAATATGAGTTGTAAGCCGAACCCTTAAACTAATCCTGAACCTGACACTGACCCTAACACTAGTAGCTCTAAATATCACCCTAACCCTAAATCTAACCCTAACACTAACACTAGCCCTAAAACCCTAAAACTAGCCCTAAATCTCACCCTAGTACTTACATTAGCCCTAACCCTAACCCTATCCCTAACTTAACCCCAAACCTAGCTCTAATTCTGGCTTTAACCCTAGCCCTATTCGTAACCATAAACATAGCCCTAAACTGATCTCTAACTCTATCCATTACCATAACCAAAACCATAAGCCTAATGCTTACCCTAGGCATGAACCCTAATCTTAACCCAATCTCTTACTCTGAACCTAACCTGAACCTAAACCTAACCCTATCATTAACCTAGCCCTAACACGAACACTAATTCAAGCCTTAACTTTAAACCTTAACCTATCACAAACCCTAATCCTGACCTTGACTCTAATAAAAACCCTAGCTCTAAACTTGAACATAACCCTACACCTAACCATTACCCTTGATGTAGCCATCATCCTAACCTTAAAACTACCTTTAACCATAATTCTGGACCTGATATTAGCCCAGTTCTAATCCTAGTCCTAAACCTAGACCTAAGCATAACCCTAACCCTATCTCTAGTACTAACCTTAATACTAACACTGGCCCAGGCCCTAACCCTACTCAAATTCTAATTCTTATCCTAAACATAACAATAGCCCTAACCCTCAACCTAACCCTAAAACTAGCCCTAATCCTAATGGTAACCACAGCATAATTCCTAGCACAAACTCTATACATTACCTTAAACATAACCCCAATCCTAATGCTAACCCAAGCATAAGCCCTAACCCTAACCCTAACCGTAGCCCTAAAATCTAACTCTAACCCTCACTCTAGACCTAACTCTAGCTAAAACCCTAAAACTTCTTCTAAACCGAACACTAACACAAACCCTAGGCCTATATCTAAACCTAGTCAAAATCCTAATGTTAACACAAGCCCTAACACTAGCACTAACCCTCTTCTTTACCCTAAACTTAAACCTAACCCAAATGATAACCCTAGGCCTAACCCTAATCCTATCACTAACACCAACCATATCTATTACTCTAAACCTAACCTGAACCCTAAACCTAACACTATCAATTACTTTAACCCTAACCCTAATGCTAATTTGATCCATAACCCTAAACCTTATCCTACACCAAAACCTAAACTTGTCTGTGACCATAATAATATACCTCGTTCTAAACCTGACATTTACCCTAAACCTAACTTTCCACTACACCTAGCCATATACCTAAAGTTAACACTGTTCCTACCATAACCCTAAACCTGACATTAGCCCTAGCTCTAATCCTAGCTCTAACCCTAACACAAACCCTTGCCCTCATCGTAGCCCTAAATCTAGCCTTAATCCTAACCCGAACACTCACCCTATTCCTATACCTAATTTTAACCTCGCCCTACCCCTGAACCTAGCCACAATCTCATTCCTACCTCTAAAAATAACCATAACCCTAACACTAACACTAACCCTAATTCTAGCCCTAACCATGAGCCTAATCCTAACACTAAACCTAGCAGTAATCTAGCCCTAATTTAGCCCTAACCCTAAGCAAATCGCTAACTCTAGCCCTAAGAATAACTGTAACTCTCAACCTAGCCCTATTTCTATATCTAAACCTGTCCATTACCATAACCCTAAAACTAGCCCTAACCTCAGCCCTAACTCTAGATCTAACCATAACTCTAAATTAGAGTTATAAACTCTAAATCTAACACTAACTTTAAGCCTAAACCTCACCCTACCACTAGCTGACCACTCTCACTAATCATAAAACTAACACTAAAATTAGCCCTAGCCCTAAAACAAAACTGAACCATTACCCTAACCCTAAACCTAACCTAAACCAAACCCTAACCCTACAATCAGCCATAACCCTAGGTGAAATTCGAGTCCTACACTAAAACTAACCTTTACACTGACTCATATCAAAACACTAACTCTAGCTCTATATATCACCCTAACCAAAAAGCAAATGCTAACACCATTCCTAGCCCAAACCCTAACTCTAAAACTAACCCAAATAATAACCCTAGTTCTTAAATCAGCCATAATCCTAACCCTAGTCCTAACCCCAAAACAAAAAATAGCCCTAATCTGAGCCCTAAAACTAGATTTAACCCTAACTCTAACACTAACTCTAGCCCTAAACCTAACAAAAACTTAGCTCTAAGCCTACCTCTAACCCTATTATTTATCCTAAGCCAAACCCTATCCATAACGGTAACCCTAGTCCTAATCATAATCCTTAGCCTAAATCAAACACTAAAAATATTACCAGTCCAAACCCTAGCCCTCATTCTAGCTCTAAACCTAACCCAAAACCTAACCCTAACATTCACCCTTATTCTTACCATAACATTAATTATAGGTCTAAACCTGACCCTAACCCTAACCCTAACCCTGAAACTATCCCTACAATTACACTTTTACCTAAACCTAACCCTAACACTACCCCTAGACCTAAACCTAATCATAAATCTAGCAATAACTCTAGCCCTAGACCTAAACAAAGACTTATTCCTAGACCTAAAAATAACCCTTAACCTAAACCAAACAAGAACACTACCCCCAGACCTAACTCTACTTCTGATTTTGGCTTTCACCCTAACTCTAATCTGAAAAATGACCCTGAATCTAACACTAAACCTATCTCTAAAAATGACTCTAAACAAAAATCTAAACCTAACCCTAGAACTACCCATAACCCTAACCCTAAAACTAGCCCTAATTAGAACCCTAGATATAACATTACCCATAGCACTAACCCTAGACCTAAAGCTAATACAAAACCTAGCCCTAATCCAAGGCCTAAACCTACCATAAGCATAACCCTAACACTAACCTAGCCCTTCCCCTAACCCTAACCCTCACCTTAGACCTAACCATACCTCAAAGCCTTACCTTTGGCCTAAACATAACCCTGGCCTTATCCCTAACTATAACCCTAACCCTAGCCCTAACCCTAACCCTAAATCTATACATTACCCTTATTATAACCCTATTCCTGATGCTAACCGTAGGCCTAACCCTAACGCTATCACAAAACCTAAATCTCTTCATTACCCTAAACCTACACTGAACCCTAATCCTAACCCTATTCATTACCCTAATCCTAAATCTAACCCTAATGCTTATTTGAGCCATATCCCTAAATCTTAACCTAATGCAAACCATAACCTTGACCTTGAAATTAAAAATAACACTAGCACTAAAACTGACCCTTATCCTAACTTAACACTTAACCTATGCTAAGATATAGAGCTAATCCTAAATCTACTCCTAACTGTAACACTAGACCTGACATTATCCCTATCCCTAATTCTAGACCTAACCCTACAACAAAACCTACCCCCATCCTAGCCCAAAACCTAGCCTTAATCATAACCCTAACCATAACCCTAGCCCTAATCCTTATTGTAACCCTGATTCTACCACTAAACCTAGCTATAACACATCCCTTATCCTAAACTTAACCTAAACCTAGCCCTAATGCTAGGCCTAAGCTGAACACAAACCCTAGTTCTAATCCTTGCCCTGATTTAGCCCTATCCCTAAAATTAACCATAACCCTAGCCATATGACTAACTCTAACTCTCACCCTAGTCTTATCCCTAGTTCTATCCCTATCATTTACCATAACCCTAAACCTAGCCCTAACACATGCCCTATCCTTAGACCTAGCCCTAACCCTAGATCTTACCCTAACTCCAAGTCTTAACCTAACCCTAAGCCTAAGCCTAACACAAACACTAGCCCTAATCCTAATGCTAATCATATAACCTAGGAAAAAACAAAACTGATCAATAGGGGCTGAGGATGTAGCTCAAGTGGTAGCGCATTTGACTGGTATGTGTGGGGTGCTGGGTTCAATCCTCAGCAACAATAAAAATATAATTTAAAAAAAGATGTTTTGTCCACGAAAAACTAAAAGAATAAAAAACTTATTTAAAAATTCTCTCTCTCTCTCTCTCTCTCTCTCTCTCTCTCTCTCTCTCTCTCTGTCTCTCCAAAAAAAAAAAATGAGCAATAGTCCTAACCTTAATTGGAACTTAAACCAAACCCTAACACTAGACCTATACCTAACCCTAGCCCTAATTCGAGTCCTAACCATAACCTTGATATAACGCTGACCCCGAATCATATCCTAACACTCACCCTAGGTCTAAACCAACCTTAAGCTTAAACTGAACCCTAACAATAACCCTAGCCTTAATTCGAGTCATAACCCTAACCTTAAAACTAACCCTGATGCTGACTCATATCCTAACAGTCACCCTAGCTCTAAAGGCCGCCCTCAATTTAAACTGAACCCTAAAAGTAATCCTAGCACTTATTTGAGTCCTAAAACTAACCCTAAAACTAACACTGTCTATGAATCATATCCTAATATTCACCTAGGTATAAATATCACCCTAACATTAAACCTAACCCTAACACTAGACCTACCCCTAGCCCTAACACTAATTATAACCTAGTTCTTACATTGTCCATTGTCATAACATTAACCCTAACCCTAAAACAAAAATTAGCCATAATCTGAGCTCTAAACCTAGATTAAACCCTATACCTAACCCTAACTCTAGCCCTAGCCATAGCTCTAAGCCTATCCCTTACCCAAAGTGAAACACTAACCCTAATTATAACCTTAGACCTATACCTAATCCGTAAGATAACAAAAGCCGTAACCCTATTAATAGTCATAACCCTACCCTCACTCTAGCTCTAACCCTATTCCAAACCCTAATGCTAACCCTGACCATTATTTTCACCCTAACACTAACCCTAGGTCTCAACCTAGCCCTAACCCTAGACCAAATCATAACACTAGCCCTAGACCTAAACCAAATCCTAAATCTAGCCTTAACTCTAGCCATAGACTTAAACAAAAACCTATACTTAGACCTTAATGTAACCCTTAACCTAACACAAACACTAACCCTACTCCTATACCTAAACCTAACTCTAATTTCGGGTGTAACCATAACGCTAACTCAAACCCAAACACTTACCTTGCCTTTAAAGTAAACCTAACTCTAAACCTGACCCTAACCAAAAATCTAAACCTAACACTAGACCTAACCCTCAAAGTAGCCCAAATCATAACCCTATATCCTACTATACTCACATCACTATACATAGGCCTAAACCTAACACAAAACCTAGAGCTAATCCTAGTCCTAAGAATAACACTAACCCTAACCCTAATCCTATCCTAACACTTGATTAGTCCTAACCCTAGCTCAAAGCCTGACCCTTATTGTGAACATAAACCTACACCTGTCCCTAAATATACTCCTAACACTAGCGCTAAACCCTAAACCTCAAATTGCCATAGACCTAACTGTAGCTCAATCCTAACCCTTACCATAAACCTAAACATAACCATAGCCCTAACCCTAAACCTAAACCTCAATCTAACACTAACCATAACCCTATGCCTACATCTAACAATATCCGTTACTCTAACCCTAACCCTAGTCTTAATAATGATGCTAGCCCTAATCCAATCCTAACCCTAACTATACTCTAATCTTATCCCTAGACTTAACTCTAAACCTAACCCTCACCCTAGACCTAACCCTAGCTCAAAACCTAACCCTGATGCTAAACATTACACTAACACTAACCCTAGTTCTACCCTAACCCTAACCCTAACTCAAGACCTATTCCTGACCAAAGCCCTAGCCCTAACCTTAGCTCTAACCCTGTCCATTATCCTAAACATTACTCTTACCCTAATGCTAACCCTAGGCCTAACACAAACCCTATCGTTAAACCTAATCCTAGAAATTACCGTAAACTTAACCTGAACCCTAAACAAAAACCTATCATTACCCTAACCCTGACCCTAATGCTTATTTGAGCCCTAACTCTAAACCCTAACCTCAACCAAACTATAACTTAATCCTGACCCTAATAATTCCCTTAGCACTAAACCTGACCCTTAACCCTAAAACAACCCTTAAACTAGACCTAGAAATAAACTTAATCCTAAAATTGTCCTCAACCATAACCCCACACCTGACATTATTCCTAGTCCTAATCCTATCCCTAACCCTAACAAAAACCCCAGCCCTTATCCTAGCCCTAAACATAGATTAATCAGAACCCTAACCCTAAACCTAGCTATAACCCCAAAACTAACCCTAGCCCTAATCTTAGTCCTAATTTCACCCTATCTTTAACTTAACTATAACCCTAGACATAAGAATAAATCTAACTCTCACACTATCCCTATCACTAGTTCTAAACCTATCCCTTAATATAAGCCTAACCCTAGCTCTAAACTTAGTCCTAACCCTTGCCCTATCCATAGCCCAAGCACTAACCTTAGATCATAAACTATCTCTAAATCTAACCCTGAACCGAAGTTAACACTAACACTAATCCTAAAACTTGCCCTAATTCTAGTCCTAGCCCTAAAACAAAACCGAGCCATAAGCTCTATTCCTAGCCCTTAAACTAAACCAAACCCTAATCATAGATCTACATCTAACCCTAGATGTAATTCGAGTTTTAAGCTGAACCCTAAAACTAACCCTGACACTGACTCTGACACTAACAGTAACTGTAGCTCTAAACATCACCTTAACCCTAACACTAACCCTGACATTAAACCTGGCCCTAATCTTAACCCTAAAATTATCCCTAATCGTAACCCTTGTACTTACATTAGCCATAATGCTAACCCTAGCACTAACTTAACCCAAATCATACCCATAATCTGAGCCCTAAGCCTAACACTAGCCCTAGCCCTAATCATAACCATAACCCTAGCCCTAACCCTATACATTACCATAACAATAACCATAACCCTAATGCTAACCCTAGGCCTAAACCTAACCCTATCTCTAATCTTATCCCTATCCATTTCCCTAAACATAACATGAACCCTAATTGTAAGCCTATCACTACCCAAAACCTTAGCTAATGATAATTCAATTCCTAACTTTAATCCTTAACCTATTCCAAACGCTAACCTAGACCTTCACCTTAATAATACCCCTAGCCCTAAATCTGACCCTAACCCTAACCCTAAACCTTACACAAGACGTAACTATAATCTTGGCATAACCCTAACCCTAAAACTAACCCTAATCATAATCCTAGCTTTTACATTACCCTCAGCTTTAACCCTAGGCCTAAACCTAACTCAAAACCTAGAGATAATCCTAGGCCTTAACCTAGCCCTAAGCATAACCCTAAACCTTACCCTAGCCCTAACTCAAACCTAATCCTTGCCTTACTCCTAACCCTAGCTCAAAACCTAACCCTTACTACAAACATAAATCTAGAACTATCCTTGAATCTAACTCTAAACCTAGCCCTAATTTAAACCTTAACACAAGCCCTAACCCTAGCTCTAAACTTACCCATTACCCTAACCCTACCGTAACCCTAATTGTAAACCTAGCCTTAATCCTAACCATAATCCTAACCATAAAGAGAAAACTAACCCTAGACCTAACCCTAAACTAATATTTGCTATAGCCCTAATCATAAATCAAACCCTAAAACTAAACCTAAACATAACCATAGACCTAACCCTAACCCTAAACCTACCGTAATCCTATCCCTAAATATAACCCTGAACCTAACCCTTGCTCTAAACCTAAACATTGCTCAGAACCAAACACTTACACTAAATATAACACTAACCCTAACCCTAGTTCTAACCCATATATAAACACAAACTCAAGACCTAATCCTAACCATAAGTCTAACTATAAGCATAGCTCTAACTGTATTCATTACCCTAAAAATAACCCATATTCTAATGCTAATGCTAGGCCTAACCCTATCTCAAGACTTACTCTTAACCATAACCTTAGCCCTAACCTTAACTCTAACCCTAAACATAACCCTTTCCCTAGTGCTAACCCTAGGCCTAACCCTAAAACTATCACTAACCCCAACCCTATCAATTACCCTAAACCAAACCTGAACCCTAAATCTAACCCTATCATTATCCTAACCGTAACCCTAATGCTAATTTAAGCCCTAACGCTAAACTCAAACCTAAAAGAAACCCTAACCATGACTCTTACCCTAATAATTCCCCTAGCTCTAACCTGACCCTTACCCTAAACCTAATTCTTACATTAGACTTAGCCAAAACCTAACCCTAATATTATCCATAACCATAACCCTAGACCTGACATTAGCCCTAGATATAATCCTAGCCATAACTCAAACACAAAACCGAGCCCATATTAGCACTAAACATAGCCTTAATCATAACCCTAACCTTAAACCTAGGCCTAACTTAAAACCAACCCTATTTTTAATCTTAGACCTAACTTAGCCCTATCTCTAACCCTAACCATAACCCTAGCCCTAAAACTAAGTCTAACTCTCTCCCTAGTCCTAAAATAAGTTCTAACCCTATCCCTTACTGGAACTCTAAACCTAGCCCTAAACCTAGGCCTAAACCTAGCCATTTCCTTAGCCCTAGCCCTAACACTAGATCTAAACTTAACTCTAAATCTAACCCTAATGCAAAACCTAAGCCTAAACCTAAAACTAACCCTAACCCTAACCATAATGCTACTCCTAAAATTAGACCTAACTCTAGCCCTAGCCCTAATACAAAACTGAGACATAGCCCTAACCCTAAACCTTAACCAAAACCAAACTCTAACCCTACACCTAGCACTAAACCTAGCCCTAATTCGAGTTTTAAACAGAACCCTAAAACTAATCCTAACCCTGATTCTGATGCTAACACTAACCCTAGGTTTAAATATCACCCTAAACATAACCATAAACATAACACTAGACATAGCCCTACCCCTAACTCTAACCCAAAATCTAGCCCTAATTGAAACCCTAGTACTTACATTAGCCATAACTTTAACCCTAGCCCAGACTTAACCCAAAACCTAGCCTAATCTGCACCCTAAACCGAGTGTTAATCCTAACCCTAACCGTAACCCTAAACCTAGCACTAATAATGACCATAACCTTAGCTCTAACCCTAGCTCTAACCCTGTCCATTACCCTAACCATAATCCTAACCCTAATGCTAACTCTAGGCCTAAACCTTATCATATTCCTAATCCTAACCCTATCCATTACCCTGAACCTAACTTTAAACCTAAACCTAACTATATTGTTACCCTAATTTTAACCCTATTCTAATTTGAGCGCTACATTTAAACCTTAACCTATCACGAACACTAATAACGACCCTGAACCAAACAATACCCTTAACGCTAAACCTGACCCTATCCCTAAACCTAACACTTACACTACATATAACCTAACCCTAAACTATCTTTAACTGTAAAGCTGGACCTGAAATTAGCCCTAGCCCTAATCCTAGCCCTAAACCTAGCCTTAATCCAAACCCAAACCATAGCCCGAGGTTTAAGCCTAATTCTAACACTCGCCCTAATCCTAAACCTAGCTATAACCCCATCCCTTACCCTAAACCTAACCATAACCCTAAACCTATCCATAATCTTAAACATAACCATAACCCTTGTCATAACCCTAGGCCTAACCCTAAAACTAAGCCTAGCACTAACCCTAATTTAGTCCTATCCTAACCCTAAACCTAGCCTTAAGACTAAATCTAACTCTTGCCCTAGCCCTATCACTAGTTCTGTCCTTAGCCCTAGCCCAACCCTGGATCTAAAAGTAACTCTAAATTTAAACCTCAATCTAAATTTAACCAGAACAACAATCCTAAACCAAACCCTAACACCAGTTCTAACAATAATCCTAATTCTAAAACTTACCTTAACCCTAGCCCTAGTCTTAAAACAAAACCAAGCCATATCCTTAAACCTAATCCTTAATTTAAACCAAATCATAAACCTACACCTAGCCCTAACCCTACCTCTAAAAATAACCCTGAATCTGACACTGATCTTAACACTAATCTTAGCTCTAAACATCACCCAAACCTTAAATTAACCCTAACACCAGACTAAGCCTTAAACCTAACCCTAAATCTAGCCCTCATTTTAACATTAGTTCGTACATTCATCATTGTCATAACCCTAGACCTAACCCTAACACATACCCTACCTTTATTTCTAGTCCTGACACAAGCTTAAACTCTAATCTTAACCTAACAATAGCCCTAACTCTAACCCTAACCCTAACCCAAGCCCTAAACCCAGCTCTAACCCTATCACTTACCCTAAGCCAAACCCTAAACTAAATGCTAACTCTAGTCCTAACCCTAATCCTTAGCCTATCTTAAAAACTAACAGTATTACTAGTCCTAACCTTACCCCTCATTCTAATTTTAACCCTAACCTTGACCCTTATTCTGATCCTACAGTAATCCTGGGTCTAAACCTGACCCTAACTATAAACCAACCCTAACACTAGCCCTACTGGTAAGCCTATACCTATACCTAACCCTAACACTCGATCTAGACCCAAAACCAATCCTAAATATAGCTATAATTCTAGCCCAGGACCTAAAAAAAATCCTAGCGCTAGCACTAACAATAACCCTGAACCTAAACTAAACACATACACTACCCCGAGACCTAACACTAGTCCTAATTCTCCTCTAACACTAACTCTTATCCTATCCAGAACACTGACCCTGACCCTAACTTTAACCTATCTCTAAACCTGATCCTAACCTAAAAGCTAGTCCTAACACTAGACCTAGCCATAACCCTAACCATAATATTAGCCCTAAATATAACCCTAGCCCTAACACTATTTTAACTCTAATCTTAACACTAACTGTAGCCCTAACCCTAACCTTAGTCCTAACCCTAGCCCTAAACCTAACACAAAACCTAGCCATAATCCTAGGCCTACACATAGACCTAAGTATAACCCTAACCCTAACACTAGCCCTAACACTAACTGTAACACTAACCCTTGCCTTGGACCTAACCCTAGCTCAAAGCCAAACCCTTACCCTAATCATTACCCTAGCCCTATCCTAAATCATAACCCTAACCTTAGCTCTTATCTTAACCTTAATCCTAGCTCAAAGTTTAGTTCT
The DNA here is from genome assembly GCF_047511675.1 of Marmota flaviventris. Lineage (NCBI taxonomy): Eukaryota > Metazoa > Chordata > Mammalia > Rodentia > Sciuridae > Marmota > Marmota flaviventris. The sequence continues at coordinate 13,913 of NW_027287705.1, forward strand.
AACCCTGTCAATTACCCTAACCCTAACCCTAAACCTAATTTTAACACTATCCCTTACACTAAACGTAACCCTAAACATAAATATATCCCAAGACCTAACCATAAACCTAAACCTCACCATAGCCCTAACCCTAGCTGAAACATTAAGCCTTACACTAAACCTAATCCTAAGACTAGCCCAAATCCATACCCTAACCCTAATTCTAACCCTAAATCTAACATTATCCATTATCATTAACACTAAAACTAACCCTAAATGTAATGAAATCTCTAGCCATAACCTGAAACCTAAACAAAACCCTAACTATAAACATATCCCTAGACATAAACATAAACCTAAACCACACCCTAGCCATTAAACTAGCTCAAACACTAACCCTTACCCTATCCTAACCATAAAACTAGCCCTAAACCTAACACTTACCATAAACCAAACCTAGTCCTATCCCTAAACCTAACTCTAATTTTAGACTTAATCCAAACCATAACCTATCCCTAACCCCAGCTCTAAATCTATCCATTATACTATCCATAATCCTATCCTAATTCTAACCTTAACCCTATTGCTAAACCTAAATCATCTATTACCCTAAACTTTAACTGAAACCTAAACCTAATCCTATCCATTACCTTAACCTTAAGCCTAAACCTAAAACTAATTCAAGCCCTAACCCTAAACTTTGACCTAAACCAAATGCTAACCCTTACCATGGCCTGAATACTACCCCTAACTCTAAACTTAACTCTTACCATAAAATAGCTATGACACTAGACCTAGCCATAACCTACCCTAAAACTATCCTTATTCATAAACATAGACTTGACATTAGCCCTAGCCCTAGTTCTAGTCCTGAACCTAACAGAAACCCTATCCCTAAACCTAGCCTTAATCCTAACCAAGACACTAACCCTAGCCTGAATCCTAATTCTAACCCTCACCCTAGGCCTAAAGTTAGCTATAACCCAAAGAATTTTCCTAAACTTAATCCTAACGCCAATGCTAATCCTAAACCTAGCCCTACCCCAGTCTTAAACTTAACACTAACCCTAGCCTAAATCCTAGCCATAATTTAGCTTTAACCCTAACCCTAACCCTAAGCCTAGTCCTAAATCTAAACCTAACTCTCGTCCTAGCTGTTTCCCTAGTTCTAACCCTATCCCTTACCATAACACTAAAAATAGCCCTAATCCTAAACCTGGATCTAACCCTAACTCTAAATCTAACACTAACACTCACCCTAACACTAGCCCTAACCCTAACACTAATTCAAAATCTAGCCCTAAACCTAGCCCAAGCCCCCCTCCCCCCCCCCAAAAAAAAAAAAGAAACTAAAACAACAACAACAACAACAAATGAACAATAGCTCTAACTCTAACCCTAATCCATAGAGGTCAAGATGAAGTGAAACCTTAAAACACAAACTTTCCTGACAGTGAACCTTGAATTGAGAAGGCACAACCTGGGAAACATGGTACTGCTAGGTAAAAGATGAATTCTGACCAGTATCAAAGAAGTTTGAAGAAAACTAACTCTAACCCAAACATTAGTTCTAACTCTAGCCCTAACCCTAATCCTAAAACTAAACCTTTCTTGTTTATAGAGCTTGATCATAAAAGTCAAAAACGTGGGGTGCCTAGTAGGGCAAGGTAACAGATGAATCCTGCCCAGTATCAAAAATTCTGACCAATAATTGGGGAAGGTTTTTCAGTACATGCCTATTTCCCCTTTTTTCTCTTAAAGAGCTTTTGGATAAATTGTTTTTTCATAGCTACGGCTTAAGGTACTTTCACAAGGAACAAACCAGAGCATGCCCACAGCAAAAAGATTGAGTGTGTGAAGTTTCATGCAGCAAGCAACAACCCTATTTGATTTCCAGCTCCATTTCTGTTCACACCTATAGGCCATAATGTAGTGAAAACTAAAAATTCAAACTGTTCCTGACACTGAACCATTGAACCTTGAAGGCCCAAAACTTGGGAAGCCTACTAAGGTTGGTCAAAGATGAATCCTGTACAGTATCAAAGAAATCTGACCAAAAAAATTTCGAAGCTCTTTCAGTACATGTGTGTTTTGCTTGCTCCTAAAGGACTCAGAGATAATGTTGTTTCTTTCTACTTCAGCTTAGGGATACTTCACAGGAAACAAACCAGAGTATGCTCACTGAGAACTGATTGAGTGTGTGAAGTTTCAAGCAGCTAGCACAAACACTGTTTGATTGCCAGCTCCATTTCCATTCAACCGTATAGGGCAAAAAGAAGAGAAACATGAAAATTGAAACTGCTCCTGAGAGAAAACCCTTTTAAGTACGAGGCCCAAACATTTTGGGTATAGTAAAAATAGGAAAAAGGTGATTCCTGCCCAGTATCATAGAATTTTTAAAAAACTAACTCTAACCCTTACACCAAGTCTAAACCTAGTCCTAACACTAAGTTTAAACCTACACCTAATCTGTTTAGAGAACCTTTGATCATAGAAGTTTCGAAATTGGGGAGTCTAGTGGGGAAAGCTTACAGATGAATCATGGGCAATTTCAAATAAATCTGACAAAATAATTGGGGGAGGTATTTCAGTACATGCATGTTTCCCTTTTTTCTCCTAAAGTGTTCTCAGATAAATGTGTATTGCATGCTTCAGCTTTATTACTAATGCCACAAGGAACAAACCAGAGAGTTCCCACAAAGAAGTGATTGAGTGTGTAAAGTTTGAAGCAGTTAGAAACATTCTTGTTTATTTTCCAGCTCCATGTCCATTTACCCATGTAGGTCAAAATGAAGTGAATCTATAAAATACAAATTGTTCCTGTTAGCAAAGAATTGAATCAAGAAGGCCGAAAACTGGGGACCATAGTAAGGCTAGGTAAAAATGTATCCTGCCTAGTATCAAAGAAATTTGAACATGACAAACTCTAACCCTAACAGTAGACCTAACTCTTCTAACCTAACCTTTTTAGAGAACCTTTTATCATAGAAGCAATAAATTTGAGGAGCCTAGTGGGGAAAGCTAACAAATGAATCCTGTCCAGTATCAAAAATTATGACTAAATAATTTGGGGAGATAGTTAAGTACATGCATATTTTCCTGTTGTCTCCTAAAATGCTCTCACATAGTGTTGCTTTTGCATGCTTCATCTTTGGGATACTTTCACAAAGATAAAACCAGAGCGTCCACACAGAGAACTGATTGAGAGTGTGAGGAGTCAAGCAGCTAGCAAAAACCCTGTTTGATTTCCAGCTCCATTTCCATTTACCCATATAGGTCAAAATGAAGTGAAACCTGAAAATAAATACTGAAATACTGACTGCAAACCAGTGAACCTAGAAGGCCCAAATCTTGGAAACATAGTAAGGCTATGTAAAACATAAATCCTGCCTAGTATCAAAGAAATTTGACCAAAACTACTGTAAACCTAGCACTAGATCTATCCTTAATCCTAACCCTACAGCTCACCCTAGCCTGTTTAGAGAAGGTTTGATCATAGAAGTCCCAAACTAAGGGAGCATAGTGGGGTAAACTAACAGATGAATCCTGCACAATATCAAAGAAATCTGAGCAAATAATTGGTGGAAGTGTTTGTTTCAGTACATGCATATTTCCTTGATTTCTCCAAAAGTGCTGAAGGATAAAGTTGCTTTGCATGTTTCATTGAGGGCTACATTCAAAAAGAACAAACCAAAGAGTGCCAACAAAGAACTCATTGAGTGTGTGCAGTTTCAGGCAGCTAGCACTAACCCTGTTTGATTTCATGCTCCATTTCTCTTCAACAAAATATTTCAAAATAAAGTGAAACCTTAAAATACTGTTCATGACAGCGAACCATTGAACTGAGAAGGCCCAAACCAGGGAACATTGTGAGGCTAGGTAAAAGATGAATCCTTAACAGTATCAAAGATACATGAACAAAACTGACTCTAACCCTAACACTAGGTTTAAAACTAGCCCTTACCCTAACAATAAATCGAACCCTAATCTCTTTAGAGAACCTTTTATCATAGAAGTGCCAAATTAAGGGAGCCTATTGGAGAAAGCTAACAGATGAATCTTGTGCAGTATCAAAGAAATCTGACCAAATAATTTGGGGAGGTAGTTAATTACATGTATATTCCCCTGTTGTCTCCAACAGTACTTTTGGATAAAGATGTTTTTGCATGCTTCAACTTTAGGAAATTTTCACAAGGAGGAAACAAGAGTGCCAACATGAAACTGATTGAGTGTGTGTAGTTTTAAGCAGTGAGCACCAACCCTGTTTGTTTTCAACTTCCATTTCCATTTACCTGTATAGGTCAAAATGAAGGAAACCTTAAAATACAAACTATTCCTGACAGCCAACCATTGAAGGAAGAAGGCTGAAACCTGGGGAAAATAGTAAGGCAAGGTAAAAGATGAACTACGCCAAGTATCAAATGAATTTGAACTAAATTCACTCTAACTCTAACACTAGATCTAACCCAACCCTAACCTAATTCTAACCTGTTTAGAGTAATTATGATCATAGAAGTCCCAAACTTGGGGAGCCTAGTGGCACAACTTAACAGATGAATCTTGTGCAATATCAAAGAAATTTGATGAAAAATGGGGGGGGGTATTCAGTACATTCATATTTCCTTGTTTTTTCTAAAAGTGCTCATGGATAAATTGTTTTTCATGCTTCAGATTAAGGTACTTTCACAAGGAACAACCAGAGAGTGCCCACAGAGAGCTGATTGACTGTGTGAAATTTCAAGAAGCTAGTAGTAACTCTGTTTGATTTCCAGCTCAATTTCCATTCACGTCTATGGGTCATAATAAAGTGAAACCTAAAAATTGAAACTGTTCCTAACAGTCAACAGGCAAACCTTGAAAACCCAAATTTGGGGATCCTACTAAGACTAGGAAAAGGATGAATCCTGTAAAATATCAAAGTAATCCAAGCAAAAAAAATGAAGCTTGCTCCTGAAGTTCTCACAGATAAAGCTGTTTCAGCTTTGGGCTAATACCACAGGAAACAAATGAAAGAATATGCACTGAGAACTGATTGAGTGTGTGAAGTCTCAATCAGCTAGCACAAATCCTGTTTGAGTCCAGCTCCATTTCCATTCACCCCATAGGGAAAAATGAAGTGAAACATGAAAATTAAAACTGCTCCTGAGAGCAAACCCTTTTACTCGGAGGCCCAAACATGAGGAGCATACTAAGAATAGGAAAAAGATAAATCCTGCACAGTATCCAAAAGCTTGAAAAAAACTAACTCTAACCCTAACACTAGTTCTAACCCTACCTCTAACTATAACTCTAAGCCTAACCTGTGAAGATAACCTTTGATCATAAAATTTTTAAATCTGGGGAGACTAGTGGGGAAAGCTTACATATGAATCCTGTGCAGTATGGAGGAAATCTGACCAAATAATTGGGGGAGGTATTTCAGCACATGAATATTGCCCTGTTTTCTCCTAAAGTGCTCTTGGATAAACTTATTTTGCATGCTTCAGCTTATCAATATGTTTACAAGGAAAAACCAGAGATTGCACAGACAACTGATTGAGTATGTGAAGTTTCAACCAGCTAGCACCATCCCTCTGATTTCCAGCTCCATTCTCATTTACCCATATAGGTCAAAATGAAGTGACACATTAAAAACAAACTATTCCCAACAGGAAACCATTGAACCGAGAAAGCCCCAAACTGGGGCACATAGTAAGGATAGGCAAAAGATAAATCTTCCCAGTATCAAAAAAAATTTGAACAAAACAAACTCTCACCCTAAAACTAGCTCTAATGCTAGCCCTAACATCAACCATAACACTAACCCTTACCTGTTTAGAGAATCATTGATCCTAGAAGTGCCAACCTTGGGGAGTCTAGTGGAGCAAGCTAAAAGATGAATATTGTGTAGTATAAAAGAAATATGATCAAATTATTGGGAGACTTATTTCAATACATACATATTTCTCTGTTTTTTTTCCTTAAGGGCTCTCAGATACAGTTTCTTTTGCATGCTTCATCTTTGGCCTACCTTGAAAATAAAGAAACCAGAGAGTGCCCACTGAGAACTGATTGGGTGAACTTTCAAGCACCTCCAGCCAACCCTATTTGATTTCCAGCTCAATTTTCATTCAAATCAATAAGCCATAATGATGGAAAACCTTAAAATACAAACTGTTACTGACAGCAAACCATTGACCCAGTTGTAGGATTAGGGCTAGTGTTAGTGTGAGGTTTAGGCTTAGTTTTAGGGTTAGATTTAGAGATAGCTTTAGATCTAGGTTTTAAGCTAGGGGTAAGTATAGGGCGAAAATTAGGGCTAAGTTTAGGGCTAGGTTTAGTGTGATGGTAAGGGATAGGGTTAGAACTAGGTATAAGGCTAGAGCAAGAGTTTGAGTTAGTCTTAGGGCTAGGGTTAGGGTTGGGTTAGGGATAAGGCTAAATTAGGCCTGGGATTAGGACTAGCGTTAGTGTTAGGTTTAGGCCTAGTTTTAGAGCTAGGGTTAGTGTTAGAGTTAGGGTTAGCTTTAGAGTAAGAGATGGGATTATAGCTACTTTCAGGACTAGGGTGAGTATTAGATTTAGGGTTATGGTTAGGGATAGGTTTATGATTAAGGTGACATTTATGGCTTGAATGTGGGCTAAGGTTTGTGTTAGGATTAGGACTAGGATTAGAGCTAGGGCTAATGTCAGGTCTAGGGTTACAGTTAGGGAGCGTTTTAGGGATAGGTTTATAGCTAGGTCTATTGTAAGTGTCAGGTTTCTTGTTAGGATCAGGTTTAGAGCTATGGGCATTATTAGGGTCAGGGTCAGGGTTAGGCTTTTTATTAGATTAAGTTTTAGGGTTAAGGATCGAGTTTTCATTATGGTTAGGGATATGTTAAGGATAGTTTTAGGTTTTGAGTTCAGGTTAGTTGTAGGGTAATGGATAGGTTTAGGGTTAAGGATAGTTTTAGGATTTGGCCTATGGTTAGCAGAAGAATTAGGATTATCTTTAGTGTAATGGATAGATTTAGAGCTAGTGATAGGGCTAGTGTTATGCTTAGGATTAGGTCTAGGTTTAGGCCTATGTTTAGAGTTAGGACTAAGGTTAAGGTTGTGGTTAGCTTTAGGGTTAAAGCTAGGGTAGGGCTTGGGTTAGGACTAGGTTTTGCAATAGGTTAGGGCTATGGCAAATGTAAGAACTTTGTTTTGATTAGGGATAGTTTTAGGGTTAATGTTAGAGCTAAGTATAGTTTTAGGGTTAGGTTTAGGATTAGGGTGATGTTTAGAGCTAGGGTTAGTGTTAGTGTCAGGGTCAGTGTTCAGTTTAGGTTTATTGTTAATGTGAAAGCCATAATTAGGACTTGGGTTAAGACTAGGGGAAAGGTTAGTTCTTGGCTTTAGGCTAAGCATTATTATTAGGGCTAGGGCTAGGGCTAGGTTATTATTTAGGTCTAGGATAGAGTTAAGGATAGTAAAAAATTATGTTTAGGTCTAGGGCTAGTGTTAGGTTTAGGTTTAGGTATAAGATTACCAGTAGGGCTAGTGTTAGGGTTCGGTTTAGGGTTAGGTTCAAGTTTAGACCTATGATTAGTGTTAGGGTCAGAATAAGGGTCAGGGTTAGTGTTATGGTTTGAGTTATGGTTAGAGCTAGAATGAGGACTAGGTTTAGTGCTACTTATAGGGTTAGGGTTTGGGTTAGGATAAGGAATAGAATTAGGATTAGGATTAGCATTATATTTAGGGTTTGGCATAGGGTAAAGGATAGGGTTAGAGCTAGGGTTAGGGCTAGGGTTGGGTTAAATTTGGTTTAGGGCTCGGATTAGGGCTAGTTTTTTGTTAGGGTTATGTCTAGGGTTAGAGCAATGGCTAATGTAAGAACTATGGTTTTAGGGTTACTTTTAGTGTTATCGATAGGGGTTAAAACTCTAGTGTTAGCATTAGGATTAAGGTTAGGTTGAAATGTAGATCTAGTGTTAGTGTTAGGTTAATAGTCAGGCTTAGTTTTAGGGTTAGGGTTAGGACTCAAATTAAGGTTAGGGTTACTGTAAGGGTTTGTTTTAAGGTTAGGGTGTAGTTTAGAGCTAGAGTGAGTATTAGGATATGAGTCAGAGTTAAGGTTAGTATTAAGGTTAAGATTAGGACTTGAATTAGGGCTAGGGTTAGATCTAGGTGTAGTGTTAAGTTTTGGTTTGAGTTAAGTTTAGGGTTAGGGGTATTTCTCAGTTTTGTTTTACTGCAAGGGTTAGTGTTAGGGGTAGTTTTATGATTAGCATTAGGGCTAGAGCTAGTGTTAATGTTAGGCTTAGGCTTAGGGTTAGGGTTAGATTTAGAGGTAGGGTTGGATCTAGGGTTAGTATTAGGAATAAGGATTTGGCAATGGTTATGGCTAGGTTTAGGGCTAGGGTTAGGGCTAGGTTTAGGATTACTGTAATGGATAGAGTTAGAAGTAGGGACAGGACTAGTGTGAGAGTTAGAGTTAGACTTAGGGCTAGGGTAAGAGTTAGGGTTAGGGATAGGGTTAAATTAGGGCTAGGATTAGGGCTAGGGTTTGTGTTCACCATAGGCCTATAGATAGGGTTAGAGTTAGGGTTAAGTGTAGGATAAGGAATGGCATTATAACTAGGTTTAGAGATAAGGTGAAATTTAGAATTAGGGTTAGGTCTATGGTTAGGGCTAGGGTAATGATTAAGGCTAGGTTTGGGGCTAAAATGAGGGCTATGGTTTATTTTAGTGTTAGGACTAGGATTAGGGCTAGGGCTAATATCAGATCTAGGGTTATGGTTAATGATAATTTTAGATTTAAGTTTATGGCTACATGTAATATAAGGGTTAGGATTCGGGTTAGGGTTAGGTTTAGAGCTAGGGGTACTACTAGGGTCAAGGTCTGGGTAGAAGTTTGGGATAGGCTAAGGTTTAAAGTTACAGCTAAAATTAGTGTTATGGTTAGTGTTAGTGTAATGATATGATGAGGTTTAAGGTTTAGGTTTGGTTTAGAATAATGCATAGGTTTAGGATTAGGGAGAGGGTTAGGTTAAGGACTAGAGTTATGGTTATGGCAAGGGATATGGCTAGAGATAAGGTTAGGGCTATTTTATGGTTTTGATTAGGGCTAAGGTTAGGATTAGGGTTAGTGTTAAATCTCTGGTTAGGGCTTGGATTAGGGCTAGGTTTTGGATTAAGTTAGTTCTAGGGTTGAGGGTAAGGCTAATGTAAATACCAGGGTTACAGTTAGTGTTAAATTTAGGGTAAGGGTTAGTGGTAGGTCTAGTGATGGGTTTAGGGTTAGGGTTAGGGTGATGTTTAGACTTGGATTAGTATTATGGTAAGTGTTTTTTCTAGTTTTCACCTTAAAACTTTAATTAGAGCTAAGGTTAGGGTTAGGGATAAGGTATGCTTTAGGTTAAGGCTTAGTATTAGGGCTATGGCTTGGTTTTGTTTTAGGGCTAGTGTTAAAGTTAGATTTAGAGTTTGGATTAGAGTTAGGGTTAGGCTTAGGGTTAGGCTTAGGGTTAGGGTTTGATTTACAGTTAAAATTAGATCTAGGTTAGGGCTAGAGCAAATGATAGGGCTAGGGTTAGTGCTGGGTTTAGAGCTACAATTAGGGTTCCAGTAAGGTATAGGGTTAGAATTAAGGATAGGGCTAGGGTTAGAGTTAGAGTTAGTCGTAGGGCTAGGCTTAGGGCTCGTTTTATGAATAGGACTAAATTAGTTCTAAGATTAGGGCTAGGGTTAGGTCTTGGTTTAGGCCTAAATTTTGGTTTAGGGTTAGGATTATGGCTAGTTTAGGGCTAGTATAAGGGCTGGGGTTTTTGTTAAGTTTAGAAGCATGATTAGGGCTATGGCTAATGTCAGGTATAAGCTTATGGTTGGGGATAGTTTTAGGATTAGTGCTATGGCTTGTGTAAGGGTTAGGTTTAGGGTAAAAGTCATCCTTAGAGCTAGGAGATTTATGAGGTTCAGAGTCAGTGTTAGAGTTTGTTTGAGGATAGATTTTAGATTTAGGGTTTGAATTAGCACTAGGGTGTGAGTTAGGGTAATGATAGGGTTTTGTTTAGAGTTAACATTAGGTTTAGGGTAATTGATAGGGTTAGGATTATCGATAGGGTTAACCTATCTATTAGGCCTAGAGTTCACACTAGGGTAAGGGTTATGGTTAGTATAATGGATAGGATTACAGCTAAGTTTAGGGCTAGGCTTATGGTTAGGAATAGGTCTTGAATTAGGGTTAGGCTTAGGGTTAAAACTAGAGTTAGGCTTAGGTTTATGTTTAGCTTAAGGGTTAGATTTTGAGCTAGGATTAGGGCTAGGGTGAGGGTTAGTTTTAGGATTACTTCTAGGGATTAGATTACAGTACTCATAGGGTTAGGGTTAGTATTAGGACTAGGGACATCATTTGGGATAGGGTTAGGGATAGGGTAATATATACAATTAGATGTAGATTTATGGCTAGGTTTAACGTTAGATTGAGGTTTAGGCTTAGAGATAGGGCTATGGTTATGTTTAGGTTTATAGTAAGGGTTGGGGTTCGAGCTAGGGTTAGGTCTATGACAAGTGTGAGGTTTAAGGTTAGGTCTAGGGTTAGTTTTCCAGTTGGTTTAGGTATAGCATTAAGCCTAGGATTATCAATGAGGTTAGGTTTAGTTTAGAGTAATGGGTAGGTTTAGAGCTAGGTTTAGGGCTAGAATTAAGGTTAGGATTAGGGCTAGGTTTAGGGTTAGATTGAGGGATATGTGTAGGTTTATGTTTATGTTTAGGCTTTGATCTAGGTTTTGGACAAAGATGATGGTTAGGTTGGGGTTAGGGCTAGGGTTAGGGTTATGCTTAAGGCATGATTTAGGCATAGGATTTCCTCTAGGTTAGGGTTATGGGGTAATGTATGAGCTATGGTTATGTTGAGGGCTAGTTGTAGGGTTAGGGCTATTGCTAGGTCTAGTGTTATTTTTAGATTTTTGGGTAGGGTCAGATTTGGAGATAGGTTTACTCTATAGGTAGGGTCAGTGTTTGGGTTAGAGTTAGTGTTAGGATTACAACCAGAATTAGGACTAGGTGTAGGTCTAGGTTTAGTGTTTGAGTTATGATAAGGATTATTGTTAGGGCTAGGGCTAAGTTTATGTTTAGGTCTAAGACTAGAGTTAAGGCTACATTTAGGATTTGTTTTAGGTCAAAGGCTAGTGTTAGGGTTTGGTCTAAGGTTAGGGTCAATTTTAGACCTAGGGTTAGTGTTAGGGTCAGAATAAGGGTAAGGGTGAGCGTTAGGGTTTGGGATAGGTTTAGAGCTAGAATGAGGGCTAGGGTTAGGACTATTAATAGGGTTAGGGTTTTGGTTAGCCTAAGGATTAGAGATAGGTCTAGGGTTACCATTAGGGTTAGGGTTTTTCTTAGGTTAAGGGATAGCCTTAGAGCTAGGGTTAATGCTAGAGTTAGAGTTAGGGTTAGTGTTAAATATATGTTTAGAGCTTGGATTAGGGCTAGTTTTTGTGTTAGGATTAGGGCTAGATTTGGGCACTGGCTATTGTAAGAGCCAGGTTTACAATTAGGGTTAGTTTTAGTGTTAGGGTTAGGGGTAGGTCTAGTGTTAGGTTTAGGTTTAAGATTAGGATAATATTTAGAGCTAGGGTTATTGTTAGGAAATGAGTCAGCATCGGGGTTAGTTTTAGGGTTATGGTTAGGACTCAAATAAGGGGTAGGTTTACTGTTAGTGTTTGGTTTAAGGTGAGGGCTGTGTTTAGAGCTAGGGAGACTGTTAATATATCAGTTAAGTTTAGGGTTATGACTTGAATTAGGGCTAGGGTTACTGTTAGGATTTGGTTTAATTTTAGGTTGTCTTTTGAGCTAGGGTCATTGTTAGGATATGAGTCAGGGTCAGGGTAAGTTTAAAGGTTGGGGTTAGGACTCAAATTATGTCTAGGGTTACATCTAGGTGTAGTGTTAGGGTTTGGTTTAAGTTAATGTTTAGTGTTAGGGCTGTTTCTCAGGTTCATTTTAGTCCTAGGTTTAGGGTATGGGCTAGTTATAAGGTTAGCATTAAGGTTAGGGCTAGTGTTAGTGTTAGGCTAGTTTTAGGATTAGGGTTAGATTTGGATTTAGCATTAGATCTAGGATTAGGGCTAGGTTTAACTATAGGGCAAGTGTTAGGGCTAGGGTTATGGTTACAGTAACAGAGTTAGAACGAGGGCAAGTGCTAGAGTGAGAGTTAGAGTTAGTCTTAGGCCTAGAGTTTTTGTTAGTTTTATTGATAGGGCTAAGTTAGGTCTAGGATTAGGGTAGGGTTAGTATTCAGCTTAGGCCTAGTGTTAGGCTACGGTTATATTTAATTTTAGGGTGAGTTATGTTATTATTGTAGGTTTAGAGTTAGGGTGAGTGGCAGAACTAGGGTTAGGGCTAGGGTTAGGGTTAGGGTTATGATTAAGCCCAGTTTTGGCAATGATATGAGGGCTAGTGTTTGATGTAGGGTTAGGTATAGAATTAGGGCTAGGGCTAATGTCAGGTCTAGTGTTACAGTTTGAGACAGATTTAGGGTTAGGTTTGTGTCTATGTCTAGTGGAAGTGTTTGGCTTCAGGTAAGGGTCAGGTTTAGAGCTAGGTGTATTTTTAGGGTCAGAATCTGGGTTAGGGTTTGTTTTAGGTTAAAATTTAGGGATAGGGCTCAAATGAGCATTAGGATTAGAGTTACGGTTAGAGTAATTGATTGGGTTAGGTTAAGGTTTCAGGGTAGGTTTAGGGCAATGGAGAGCTTTAGGGTGAGCAAAAGGGTTAGGGTTATGTCTAGGGTTAGCTTTAGCATTAGGGTTATCATAAAGATAATATGAAGCGTTAGATCTACGTTTAGGGCTAGGGTTAATTTAGGATTAGGGCTAGAGTTAGGTTAGGTTTTGGGTTAGGGCTAGTAACCCTAGCTTAGGGTTAGGGTTAGGGTTATATTTAGGGTAAAGTTTAGGTTTTGAGCTAGATTTAGGTCTAGGATGAGGGTTAGGTTTAGTGTATGGTCAGGGTATGTTTAAGGTTAGGGCTAGGGTTTTCATTAGATTTAGGATTAGGTTTAGCGTAATAGATTGGGTTAGATGTAAGGTTAGCTTTATGGTTAAGGTTAAGCTTAGTTTTACATTTAGTTTTAGGGGTAGGTTTACTGTTGGTTTTAGGGTAAGGGTTAGGGTTTGAGTTACGTTTAAGGCTATGGCAAGGTTTACGTTTAGGGTTAGGTCTACGGTTAGGTTTATGATTTGGGTTAGGGTTTCAGTTAGGGTTATGGATAGAGTTATCTTTATGGTTAGGGATACATTTAGGGTAATGTCTATGGTTAAAGCTAGTGTTAGGTCTAGGGTAAGATTAGGATGTGTGCTATGTTTAGGGTTTTGGTTAGGGATAGTGCTAGGGTTATGTTTAGGCAAAGGGTTAGGCTTTGAGCTAGGGTTAGGACTAAAGTGAGGGTTAGGGTTAGGGTTAGTACTAGGGTTAGGGTTAGGGTTATGCTTAGGGTAGGTTTAGGCATCGATTAGGGTTAGGGTTATTTAAGTTTTATGTTAGGTTTAGGCCTAGGGTTAGTGCTATGTGTAATGTCAGATCTAGGTTTCTGATTAGAGCTAGTTTTAGGGTTAGAGTTACAGCTAGGTCTAATATTAGTTTTATGTTTTGGGTTAGGGTCAGGTTGAGAGCTAGGTTTAATGTTAGTTTCAGGGCCAGTGTTCAGGTTAAAGTTAGGGTTAGGGTGAAACCAGAATAGGACTAGGGTTAGGTCTAGAGGTAGTGTCAGTTTTTTGTTTAGGTTAAGGGTTATTGTTAGGGCTAGCACTAAGTTTTTGTTTAGGTCAAGTGCTTGAGTAATAGCTAGATTTAGCATTAGGTTTAGTTCTAGGGCTAGTATTAGGGTTAGGTTTAGGTATAAGTTTACTAGTAGGGCTAGTTTCAGGTTTCTGTTTTGGTTTAAGGTCAGGTTTAGACCTATAATTATTGTTAGGGTCAGGGTAGGGTGAGGTTTGGGGTTAGGATTAGATCTAGAATGTGGGCTAATGTCAGGACTAAATAGGGTTATTGTTAATAACCCTATTATTACTAAATAGGGTTATTGTTCCGGTTTGGCTAAGGATTAGGATTAGGACTAGAGTTAGAATTATGAATAGGGTTTGTCTTAGGGTAATGGATAGTATTAGAGCTAGGGTTAGGGCTAGAATTAGGGTTTGTTTTAGGGCTAGATTTAGGGTTAGGGTTAGGGTTTAATCAAGTGTTAGGGCCCAGATTAGGGTTATTTTTGTGTAGAGTTAGGGCTAGAGTTTGGCTAAGGCCAATGTTAGAACTAGGGTTCTGGTTAGGGTTAGTTTTAGGGTTAGGATTTCGGCTAGGTCTAGTGTTAGCATTAGTTTTAGGGTTAGGGTTATATCTATAGCTAGGGTTTGTGTTTGGATATAAGTCAGGGTGAGGGTTAGTTTTAGGCCTAGGACTCGAATTAGAGCTCGGGTTATGGCTAGTTATGGGTTAGGGTTTGGTTTAGAGCAATGACTCGATTTTGTTTTAGGGCTAGGGCTTGGATTAGGGCTAGTTTTAGGATTAGCAATAGTGTTAGAGCTAGTTGTAGAATGAGGTTTAGGCCTAAGATTAGGGTTAGATTTAGAGTTATGGTTAGATCTAGTGTTAGGGGTATGGCTAGGGTAAGGAGTCAGGTTAGGGCTACTGTGAGTGTTACAGTAACGAATGAATAGGGTTATAAATAGAAATAGGCTAGGATGTGAGTTAGAGTTAGTCTTAGGGCTAGGGGTAGGGATAGGGTTAAGTTTAGGGTTCAAATAGGGCTAGTATTAGTGCTATGATTAGTGTTAGGGTTAGGCTATAGGTAGGGCTAGGGTTAGGGTTAGTTTTAGGGGAAGGGATGGGGTTATATAGCTAGGTTCAGTGCTAGGGCAAGGGTTATATTTAGGGATAGGGCTAGGGTGACTGTTCGGGTTAGGATTATGTCTAGGTTTAGGGCTAGGATGAGGGATAGTATTTGTGTTAGAGTTAGGGCTAGGATTAGGGCTAGGGATAATGTCAGGTCTAGGGTTATGGTTAGGGATAGTGTTAGGGATAGTTTTATGGCTAGGTCTAGTTTAAGGGTTAGGTTTAGTGTAGGGGTCAGATATAGAGCTAGCTTATTGTTTGGGTCAGATTATTGGTTAGGGTTTGGTTTGGGTTAAGTTTTAAGGTTAGGGCTCAAATTAGCATTAGGGTTAGGGTTGGGGTTAGAGTAATGAATAGAGTTAGGTTTACAGTTCAGGTTAGGTTTAGAGTAATGTATACAGTTAATGTTAGAGATAGGGTTATGGTTAGGCCTAGGGTTAGCATTGGTTTAGGCTAACCAAATGAATAGTTTTTTTGGTAGTGTGAGGGCTTAGTTTAAGGTTATCATTAGAGCTAGGGTTTGAGTTACTCCTAGAGTTACTGTTAGTGTTCGGTTTAGGGTAAGTGTAAGGGTTTGAGCTAGGGTTAAGTCTAGGGTAGGGTTAGGGTTAGAATCAGTGCTACGATTAGGGTTAAGTTTAGGATTAGAGTTAGGGTTAGGGTTAGGGTTAGGGTTAGGGCTAGGGTTAGCATTAGGGTTAGGGTTATTTTTAAGGTAATGGATAAAGTTAGAGCTAGGATTTGGGCTATGGTTACACTTAGGATTAGGGATAGGTTTAGGGTTAGGTTTAGAGCTGGGGTTATGTTTAGAGTAAGGATTAGAGTTTTTGCTAGGGTTAGGGCTAGGGCAAGCATTAGTTTTAGGGTTTGTGCTAGGGTTAGGGTTAAGGTTATGCTTAGGTCTAGGTTTAGAGCTTGTATTAGGGCTAGGTTTTATGTGAGGTTTATGGTTAGTGTTAGGGCAATGGGTAATTTAAGAGCTAGGGTTATGGTTATGGCTTGTTTTTTGGGTTAGGGTAATAGATATATCTAGTGTTAGGTTTAAGTTTTGGGTTAGGATAAGGTTTAGAGCTATGGTTTGTGTTAGGGTAAGCATCAGTGTTTAGGCTAGCATTTAGTTTATGGTTAGGGCCAGAATTAGAACTAGGGTTAGGTCTAGGGCTAGGGTTAGTCTTTGCATTGGGTTAATGGTTATTTTAGGGCTAGGGCTAGGTTTTTGTTTAGAACTAGGGCTAGAGTTATGGCTATATTTAGGATTAAGTTTAGGTCTAGTGTTAGTGTTATGGTTAGCTTTAGGTATAGGTTTACTGGTAGGGCTAGTGTTAGGGTTAGAACTATGACTTGGGTTAGGACTAAGGTTGAAGCTAGTGTTAGGGTTAGGCAATAGATAAGGTTGGTACTAGAAATAGATCTAGTACTAGAGTTAGGGTTAGTCTTAGGGCTAAGGTTAGAGTTAGGATTACAGTTAGCAATAATTTGGGGCTTGATTAGAGCTATGTTTAGTGTTAGGATTAGGCCTGTGTTGGGGCGACTGTTAGTATTAGTGATAGTCTTACGGTTAAGGTTTGGGATAGTAGAAAGGATGTGGTTATACCTAGGTTCAGAACTAGGGCGAGGGTTGAAATTAGGGTTTGCGCTAGGGTTAGGGTTCTGGTTAGGATTAAGGCTAGATTTAGGGCTAGGATGAGGGCTCAGATTTGTGTTAGGTTTAAGGCAAGAATTAGGTAGATTGCTAATGTCAGGTGTAGGGTTATGATTAGGGATACTGTTAGGGTTATTTTTATGGCTAGGTCTATTTTAAGGGTTATGTTTAGGGTTAGGATCAGTTTAGAGCTAGGTGTGTTATTAGAGTCAGTGTCTTGCCGCAGTCTGGCTGGGCACAATCAGGAGCCACTTGTCAAAAGAAACTAACTTTATTTTTAGAACCACACACGCCAAACAAAACAGCCTCTCAGGAAAAACCCTCAGAGCCTCAACTGCCACCACCGGCTTTCCACAAGCCTCTCTCTCCCTCACAAGCTTCTCTCCACCTCCCACAATCCTCCTGCTCTTGAGGCCGGTTGGCTGGGTCAGGTGGGCGGAGCCAAAAAAGTCCCCCAATGAGCAGCTCTGTGGTCTGAAAGGGCAGGGAAACAGCCCAATGAGCATCACCGCAGAGGAGACAATCAGCTAGATGTTGCTGGGGCTGCTGTGAGCCAATCATCAGCCGGAAGCTGGAAGTTTGCTGGCAGCTGGAAGTTTGCTGGGGCCCCTTCGGCTGTGGCTCTCAACATCTCCCCCTCTCTGTTTAAACAACAAGCATGTGGCTTAGGGACCGTGCCTGCCTTAGGTTGTCCAATAGTACATATGGTCCTTAGGTTGGTACCATTGCAATTGGATCTTACCAGTCACTGACTACCAGTCCAGTATACAGCCACACCTGTGGAGAGGTCTTTGTACCAGCGGGGGGGTGAGGTTCTTTGCCTCACCTCTGTTGGCCCCCAAATTTTAGCTGGACGATCATGACAAGCAGAAGGGAGGACGATACACCAAGCCAATTGACGGCTCCTTATGGAAAAATTGTACCACCAATGACATCATCAGCAAAAATACCCCAACACTACCACAAGTCGCTGCACCAACAGATAGTTCACAATGCATACAGGTGAGCTCACAATGTGTCCAGGCAAGTTCTGCAAGCAGTTCAGTGATGGGTATTGTAGAAGCTGTAGATTGGTTTTATCTTTGACTTCACCAGCACTGGGATGAAGATAGGAATTCTGGCAATAATTGGCTAAAGAAAAAAATTATGTAACATTACAGAAGGCACTAAAAGAAAACAATTCTCTTAACAATTTACATTATCTTTAAGAGAATTATTAAATATAATGAAAAGGAAAGGTGAAAGTAAACAAACAGATCTGTTAACCTTCTTTTTTGTTTACATATTAAAACAATCCTCAACAGCTGTTTACCCAATTTAAATTAAACCATATAAATCACGTGAAAAAACAAAATATTTGGATCCATTTTATCAAGAGCACTCATCATATATGATATATGAACATACATACATTCAAACATATAACACAAAACACAAATGTGCACACATAATATAATACATACAACACATAACATTATAGTAAAGGCCTTATAACTTTTTACAGGTGAAATCTCCATTGCAATGTTTAAAAACTCTATAGTCAAAAAATAGAACTGATCAGCAAAACATTAACCTAGGTCTGTATGAGCTCAAAAAACAAAATAGAACTTCATGATATGGCAAAGAGCAATAATAAAATAGATATTGAAAAAAGCATCCTGGTTCTGTTGCAGATGTAAGAATAGCCAAACTGGAGTTTTGGATATCAGTTGTTATGGATTTGAGCCAAATCATCTTCTTTTTGGTCTGTAGAAATCGCTTTAGTTAATCTTTCTGGAATCCAAATCGGCTGCTGTTCTCCCTGTGGAAACACATAAACAGACCCCCAACTCCAGACAATCACTGGGCCAGGACCTTGGTTAATCTCTCTGGAATCCAAATCGGCTGCTGTTTTTGACCTGAACTGACAATTAGGAATAACCCTGAGTCTACGTTGAAAACTTTTACTTCTCTTAGGACTGGCATATTCAGGGCAAATAATAAATTGCAGTATTTAGCTAAGGAAAGATCTTAGCAAAAGAGAAAAAACAAAACAAAAACCCGAGGAGGCATATGAACAAAGCTGAGTAGCTCAAAAAAAAAAAGCAAGTAGAGCAATTTGTGGGTCAATTTCTGAGGAAATGAAGACAGAGGTAGTATGTGGAAGGGCAACTCATTGATGGAGGCAGGAACAGAGACCAGAGAGAGCAGAGGAAGGAGTAAAGTCTAAGTAGGTTACGGGGTTGGAGTCTGAAGACCCTGTAAGATAAGGGCAGCCCAGAGTCCGCTGGCAGCTGGAAGTATGCTGGGGCCCCTTCGGCTGTGGCTCTCAACATTAGAGATATCATTAGACCATGGAAACATGAAGATTTAAACACATGTATTAAATTATGTAGAGACATTAATGAACAAGAGCAAATTGTGGCAGCTGCAGTAAAACAGGCTTTAGATGCCAGGCCAAGAACATGCTACAATTGTGAACAAACAGGACATTTTAAAAGGAATTGCCCCATTGGGGGAGGGTTTAACAAAACTAGGTATCAAAGGAGTAGAATACCAGGTATTTGCCCACGATGCCATAGAGGGTACTCCATTATCAAAAAATGAACAAGGACCAGGTGTTTATCCACAATATCGTGGAGAAAGGCATCGGGCTCCATTGCCAAAAAATGGACAGGGGGGCCCAATGCTCCGGGGCCCAAAACCACAAATATACGGAGCACTGGAGGAACCCAGCAACCCCATCAGGGTAGTGCCCAGGACACATTGTCCATCAGATCCCTCATCAGACAAACCAGAGGGAGCGCAGGGTTGGACATCTGTGCCTCCGCCAGAGCAGTACTAACTCCAGAGATGGGAGTTCAAATCATTCCCACAGGGGTGAAAGGACCTCTTCCCAAAGGAACAGTAGGCTTATTATTGGGATGCAGCTCTTCTACTCTAAAAGGACTTATGATAAGTCCTGGGGTAATTGATCCCAATTATGAAGGTGAAATAAAAATTATAGCCAGTTCTCCAAAGGGTATATCAGTAATTTCACCAGGAGATAGAATAGCACAGTTACTAATAATACCCAGCCTACATGATAAATTTTCCAGTCGTACTGTAGAAAGAGGTTCCAAGGGATTAGGCTCCACAGGTGTAGATTGGGCTATGCTTTCTTTAAATTTAGATTCTCGCCCCATGCTAAAACTAAATATTCAAGGACATGAATTTAATGGGATACTGGATACAGGTGCAGACCTTAGCATCATCTCTTGTCAAGAATGGCCAAAACATTGGCCATTACAACAAGCCACTCAAACGCTTCAAGGCCTAGGAGTGGCAACTAATCCCCGTACGGGCCACCAAATGCTGCAGTCTGGCTGGGCACAATCAGGAGCCACTTGTCAAAAGAAACTAACTTTATTTTTAGAACCACACACGCCAAACAAAACAGCCTCTCAGGAAAAACCCTCAGAGCCTCAACTGCCACCACCGGCTTTCCACAAGCCTCTCTCTCCCTCACGAGCTTCTCTCCACCTCCCACAATCCTCCTGCTCTTGAGGCCGATTGGCTGGGTCACGTGGGTGGAGCCAAAAAAGTCCCCCAATGAGCAGCTCCGTGGTCTGAAAGGGCAGGGAAACAGCCCAATGAGTATCACCGCAGAGGAGCCAATCAGCTAGATGTTGCTGGGGCCGCTGTGAGCCAATCATCAGCCGGCAGCTGGAAGTTTGCTGGCAGCTGGAAGTTTGTTAGGGCCCCTTCGGCTGTGGCTCTCAACAGTGTCTTGCTCAGAGTTTGGGTTAGGTTTTGTTTTAGTTTTAGGGCTCAAATTAGCATTAGGGTTAGTGTTAGAGTTAGGGTTAGAGTAATTGATAGGATTACGTTTAGTGTTTAGTTTAGGTTTACATAAGAATAAGGTTAGTTTTAGCGATAGGTTTAGGGTTAGGCCTAAATGGGTAGGGTTAGATTTAGGTTTAGGACTGGGGTTAGTGATAGGTTTAGCATAATTGTTAGGGTTTGAGCTAGGAATAGGACTATGGCAAGGGTTAGTTTTATGGTTAGGTCTAGGGTAAGGTTTACAGTTAGGTTTAGTGTAGGTTTAGGGTTAGGGCTAGTGTTATCATAATGTTTATAGTTAGGGTTAGGGTAATGGGTGGGGATAGAGCTATATTTAGAGCTATGTTTGGGTAATGCTTCTGTTTAGGGTAATGGATAGGTTTAGGTCTATGGTTATGGTTATGGTTAGGATTAGGGCTAGGGTTAGGGTTAGGTTTAGGTCTAGATTTAGTGTTAGGGTTAGGTTTAGGGTAAGTGTTAGGGTTTGAGGTATGTTTAGGGCTAGGGTGACGGTTAGTATTAGTGTCAGGTCTAGGTTTAGGATTAGGTTTAATTTTAAGGTGAGGGTTATCCTTAGGGTTAGGGTTCTTTTTAGGGTAATGGATATGGTTAGAGCTAGATTTAGGGCTAGGATTATAGTTAGAATTAAGTCTAGGTTTAGGTTTTGGTTTAGGGCAAGTTTTAGGGCTAGGGTTAGGATTAGGGTTAAAACGAGGTGTAGGGCTCAGTTTAGGGATAAGTTTTGTGTTAGGTTAGGTCTACGGCTAATGTAAGAACAAGAGTTATGATTAGGGCTACTTTTTTGGTTATACTTAGGACTAGTATTAGTTTTAGGTTTAGGTATACTTTTAGGGTGATGTTAGAGCTAGGGTTACTGTAAGGTCAGAGTTAGGCTCATGGTTACTTTTAGGGTTAGGTTAGGACTGGAATTAAGACTAAGGTTAGGGCTAGGTGTAGGGTTAGGTTTTTGTTTAGGTTAAGAGTTAAGGTTAGGGCTATGGCTTGGTTTTGTTTTAGGGCTTGAACTTGATTAGGGCTAGTTTTAGGATTAGTGTTAGTGTTAGGGCTAATGTTAGTGTGAGGTTTAGGCTTAGGGTTAGGGTTGGACTTAGAGTTATGGTTAGTTCTAGGGTTAGGGCTAGGGCTAGTGTTAAAGCTAAGGTTAGGCAAGTGTTAGTTTTATGTTAAGGGATAGGGTTAGATCTAGGAATAGGGCTCAGGAGAGAGTTAGAGTTAGTCTTAGTGCTAGTGGTAGGGTTAGGGCTAAATTAGGGATAGGATCAGGTCTAGGATTAGTGTAAGGCTTTAGTCTAGAGTTAGAGTTAGGGTTAGATTTGGGGGAAGGGATGGGGTTACAGCAAGGTTCAGAAGTAGGGCAAGGGTTAAAATTAGGAATAGGGCTAGAGTTAGGGTTTGGGTTAGGATCAAGGCTAGGTTTTATGGCTAGGATGAAGCCTAGCGTTTGTGTTAGGGTTATGGCAAGAATTAAGGCTAGGGCTAATATCAGGCCTAGGGTTATAGGTACGGATAGTTTTCAGGTAAGATTTACGGCTAGGTCTAGTTTCAGAGTTAGGTTTTGGGTGAGGTTCAAGTTGAGAGCTAAAGGTATTATAATAGTCAGAGTCAGGTTTTGGGTTTGGGTTAGGTTGAGGTTTAATGTTATGGCTCAAATTAGCATTAGGTTTGAGTTAGTGTTAGGGTAATGGATAAGGTTAGGTTTAGGCTTCAGGTTAGGTTTAGGGTAATGGATAGGGTTAGGGTTAGGGTTAAGCCTAGGGTTAGCAATAGGTTTGTGGTTATCATTAGGGTAATGGATAGGGTTAGAGCTAGGGTTAGGTCTAGGGTTATGTTTAGGATAGGGCTACAGTTAGGGTTAGGGATAGGGTTAAGGCTAGTGTTAGTTTTAGTGTATGGGTTAGGGTTTGAGCTAGGGTTAGTGCTAAGGATAGAGTTAGGTTTAGGATTAGGTCTAGGGTTAGGATTAGGGTTACCATTAGGGTGAAGGTAATGGACAGTTTTATGTGGCGTTAAATTTAGGTTTAGGTTAGGACTAGGGTTAGTTTAAGTTTAGCATAATTGTTAGAGTTTGAGCTAGATTTAGGACTATGGCAAAGGTTAGGTTTATGGTTAGGTCTAGGGTTAGGTTTACAGTTAGGGTTAGAGTTGGTTTAAGGTTAGAGCTAGGGTTTTCATGAGGTTTATGTTTAGGGTTAGGGTAAAGGGTGGGGTTAGAGCTAAAGTTAAGTCTAGTTTTAAGTTTAGGATTAGGGCTAGTGTTAGGGTTAAGGTTAGGCTTATTATTTTCTTATGTTTAGATTAAGGGTAAGGGTCAGAGGTTATTAAGTGTTAGGGCTAGGTAGAGGCTTCTGGTTAGAATCAGGGCTAGGGATAGAGTTAGGTTTAGGGTTAAGGTTAGGGCTAGGCTTAGCCTTAGGTTTAAAGTTTTGGTTAGGGTAATGGATAGAGTTAGAGGTAGGGTTTGGGCTATGGTTATGATTAGGATTAGGGCTAGGAATGGGGTTAGGGTTTTGGGCTAGGGTTATTTTTAGGGTAAGGGCTAGTGTTTGAGCTAGTGTTAGTGATAGGGCTAGCTCTAGGTATAGGTTCAGCCTTAGGTCTAGAGACATGATTATGGTAGGTTTAGGGTTAGGGTTAAGTTTTGGGCTAGGGTTATCATTACTCTTAGGATAAGGGTTAGGGTAATGGATATGGTTAAATGTAGGTTTAGGTTTAGGTTTAGGGTTAGATTTAGTTTTAGGGTTAATGTTAAGGCTACAATTATGTTTAGGTTTATGGTATGGGTTAGGTTTTGAGCTAGGGTTAGGGCTATGTCAAGTGTTATTTTTAGGGTTAGGTCTGTTGTTGGTTTTCTGGTTAGGGTTTGGTTTACATTTAAGGTTAAGGCTAGGGTTATCAATACAGTTAGGTGTAGGGTTGGGTAAGGTATAGGTTTAGAGCTAGGTTTAGGGATAAGTTTAAGGTTAGGGTTCTGGCTAGGGTTAGGGTTTAGAGTAAGGTATATATCTAAGTTTATATTTATGGTAAGGGTTAGGATTTGATAAAGTTTTAAACTAAGGCTAGGATTAGGTTTAAGGTTAGGGTTAGGGCGAGGGTTAGGGTTGGGGTTATGCTTAGGGCTAGATTTAGCCCTAGAATTTGCTCTAGGTTTTGTGTTAAGGCATAGAGTTAGGGCTATGGGTAATGTAAGAACTAGGATTATGATTAGGACTAGTTGTAGGGTTAGGGTTATGACTATGTCTAGTGTTAGGTTTAGGTTTTCAGTTTAGAGATAGGTTTGGTGTTGAAGTCAGAGTAAGTGTTCCGGTTAGAGTTAGAATTAAGGTTAAAGCAAGAATTAGGACTAGGTTTATGTCTAGGGGTAGGGTTAGTCTTTGCATTAAGTGTTATTTTTAGGGCTAAGGCGAGGATTTTGTTTAGGTGTAGATCTAGAGTTAAGGCTAGTTTTAGGATTAGGTTTAGGTCTAGGGCTAGTGATAGGGTCTGGTTTAGGTATAAGGTTATTGGTAGGGGTAGTGTTATGGTTTGGTCTAGCGTTAGGGTCAGGTTTAGACCTAGGTTATTGTTATGGTCATAATAAGGGTCAGGGTTTGGACACAAATTAGCATTAAGGACAGGATTGGGGTATAGTTAGGGTTTGTTTTAAGGTTCAGGTTTGGTTTAGGGTAATTGATACAGTTAGCATTAGTGATAGAGCTAGGTTTAGAATTAGGGTTAGCATTAGGGTAAGGGTTATGTTTAGGAAAATTAATAAGGTTAGAACTAGAGTTATGGTTAGGAATATGCTTTGAGTTAGGGTTAGAGTTAGTGTTAGTACTAGATTTAGGGTTAGGTTTAGGGTTATGTTTAGCATAAAGTTTAGGTTTTCGGCTAGGGTTAGTTCTAATTTTAGGGTTAGGTCTAGGGATAGGATTATGGCAGGTTTAGGATTAGGGTGGTGTTTAGAGCTAGGAAGAGTGTTAGGATATAAGTCAGGTTAAGGGGTATTTTTAAGGTTATGATTAGGACTCTAATTAGGGCTAGGATTAGATCTAGGTGTTGTGCTAGGGTTTAGTTTAAGTTAAGGTTAGTGTTAGCCTGTTGCTCGGTTTTGTTTTAGTGCTATGGTTAGGCTTAGGGCTAGTTTTATGATTAGATTTAAGGTTAGGATGAGGGTTCTGGTTAGGTTTAGGATTAAGGCTAGAATTAAGGCTAGGATTAAGGCTAGGTTTTGTGTTAGGTTTAGGACAAGAATTAGGGCTAGGACTAATGTCAGGTCTAGGTTTATAGTTAGTGATATTTTTTAGGGTTAGGTTTATGGCTAGGTCAAATTAAATTGTTATGTTTAGGGAAAGGATCAGAATAAGAGCTGGGGTATTATTAGGGTCAGGTCAGTCTTAGGGTTTGGGTTAGGTTAAGGTTTAGGGTTAAGGCTCAAATTAGCATTAAGGTAAGAATTAGGGTTAGGGTAATGGATAGTGTTAGGTTTAGGGTTAGGTTAGGTTTAAGGTAATGGATATGGTTAGGGTTTGTGAAAGTTTTAGGGTTAGGCCTAGGGTTAGCATTATGGTTATGGTTATTGTTAGGGTAATTTATAGGGTTAGACCTAGGGTTAGGGCTATGATATGGTTAGAATTAGGGCTAGAGTTAGGGCTAGTGTCAGGGTTAGGGCGAGGGTTACATTTAGGATTAGGTTTAGAATATGGTTTAGGTTTTGAGCTAGGATTTTTGCTTTGGCTAAGATTAATTTAGTGTTTGGTCTAGGGTTATGGTCATGGTAGTGTAACAGTTAGGGTTAGGGTTATCATTAAGGTTAGGGTACTAAGTTTAGATATCAGGTTAAAGATAGGTTTAGGTTTAGGTTAGCATTATGTTTAGGTTTAGGGTAGGTTTAGCTTTAGATCAAGTGTTATCATTAGGGTTAAGATTAGGGTTAGAGTAATGGGTAGGGTTCGAGCTTGGGTTAGGGTTAGGGTTAAGGTTAGTATTAGGGCTGAGGTTAGGTTTAGGGTTAGACTTTGGGTTAGTGTTAGGGTTAGATTAACTGTAACGTTAGCATTGAGCTAGGTTTAGGGCTAGGGCGAGGGTTAGTTTACAGCCTGGGCTAAGGGAGGATTAGGGTCAAGTTTAGGGCTAGGGTTAGCATTAGTTGTAGGGTTATGGTTAGTGTAATGGATAGAATTGAGCTAGGGTTTGAGCTATGGTTACAGTTAGGATTAGGGCTAGAGTTATGGTGAGGTTTATGATTTTGGCTAGGGTTATTATAGTGTAAGTTTTAGGGTTTGAGCTAGGGTTAGAGATAGAATGAGGGTTAGAGTTAGGGTTAGGGCTAGGTTTAGGGTTAGAGTTATGCTTAGGGATAGGTTTAGGGCTGTAATTAGGGCTAGGTTTTGTGTGAGGTTT
Organism: Marmota flaviventris; assembly: GCF_047511675.1. Lineage (NCBI taxonomy): Eukaryota > Metazoa > Chordata > Mammalia > Rodentia > Sciuridae > Marmota > Marmota flaviventris. The sequence continues at coordinate 39,567 of NW_027287705.1, forward strand.
AGGGCTAGTGTTAGGTATATGGGTAATGTAAGAGCTAGAGTTATGGTTATGGCTAGATTTAGACTTATTCAGTGTTAGGGTTAGTTTTGGGTTAGGATAAGTTTTAGAGCTAGGGTTTTGTTAGGGTAAGTGTCAAGGTTCAGGTTAGGATTAAATTTAGGGTTAGGACCAGAATGAGGACTAGGCTTAGGTCTAGGGGTAGAGTTAGTGTTTGGTTTAAGTTAAGAGTTATTGTTATGGGTAAGGCTAGTGTTATGGATATATTTAGGATTGGGTTTAGGTTTTAGGTTAATGGTAGGGCTAGTTTTAGGTTTCAGATAAGATTAGGGTCAGGTTTAAACCTAGGTTTAGTGTTAGCGTCATAATAAGGGTCAGTGTTAGAGTTAGAGTTTGGGTTAAGTTTAGAGATAGAATAAGGGTTAGGGTTAGGACTAGTAATAGAGTTAGATTTTTAGGTAGGCACAGAATTAGGGTAAGTACTAGGGTAGCAATAGGGCGAGGGTTTGGCTAAGTGTAAGAAATAGGGTTAGAGCTAGGATTAGGACTAGGGATAGGGTTAGGGCTAGGGTCAGGGTTAGGGTTAGGTTTAAAGCTAGGGTTAGGCCTTGGATTAAGGCTAGGTTTTGTGTTAGGTTTAGGGCTATGGCTAATTTAAGAACTGGCATTATGATTAGGGGTAGTTTAAGGGTTAGGTTTAGGGCAAGGTCTAGTGTTAGGATTAGGTTTACGGATAGGGTGATGTGTAGAGCTAGGGTTAGTGTTATGGTCAGAGTCAGGGTTAGTGTCAGTTCTAGGGATAGGTTTAGGACTTGAATTAGGAGTAGGTTTAGGGCTAGGTGTAGGGTTAGGGTTTGGTTTTGGTTAAAATTTAGGGTCAATGAAATGGCTCAGTTTTACTTGAGAGCTAGGGCTTTGTTTAGGGCTAGTGTTCAAATTAGCATTAGGGGTAGAGCTAGTGTTAGGGTGTGGTTCAGGCTTAGGGTCAGGGTTAGATTTAGAATTAGAGTTAGATCTAGATTTAGGGCTACAGTGAAGGTTAGGGCTAGGGTTAGGGTTAGGGTTTGAGTTATCATAAGGGAAAGGGTTAGAATTAGGTATAGGGCTAGGGTGAGAGTTAGAGTTAGTGTTAGAGTTAGATTTAGGGTTAGAATTTGGGCTTAATTAGAGGTAGAATTAGAGCTATGGTTACTATTAAGGCTGAGCCTAGGTTTATGGCTAGGTTTATGGTTATGTTTATGGTTAGATAAGTTGTTATAGCTAGCTTTAGAACTAGGGCAAGTGTTAAAATTTTGTTAGATCTATGGTTATGGTTAGGTTTAGGATTAAGGCTAGGATTAGGGCTAGGATTAGGGCTAGAGTTTGTTTTAGGTTTAGGCTTCATTAGGGCTAGGTCTAATCTCAGGTCTAGGGTTATGGTTAGAGACAGTTTTAGGGTTAAGATTATTAGGGTAGGATTAAGTTTATGGATATTCTTAGGGTTAGGGTTTAGGTTAGGTTTAGGGTAATGTATAACTTTAGGTTTAGGAATAGGTTTAGTGTTACCCTAGGGTTAGCATTAGGGTTAGGATTAGGATTAGGGTAATGGATAGGGTTACAGCTCAGGTTAGGGCTAGGTTTATGGTTAGGATTAAGGCTAGAGTTAGGGTTAGGTTTTGGGTTATGTGAGGACCTAGGTTTAGTGTTAGGATTATGGTAAGTGTTAGGGCTAGAATTAGCATTATGGTTAGGGTTAAAGGTAGTGTTACGGCTTCGATTAGGGATAGGTTTTGGGTAAGGTTAGGGCTAAATTTAGGGCTACAGCCAATGTAAGAATTAGGGTTACGATTAGAACTAGTTTTAGGTTTAGGGTTAGGGCTAGTTCTAGGGTTAGGTTTAGGTTTAAGTTTGAGTGATGTTTAGAGCTAGCGTTAGTTTTAGGGTCAGAGTCAGGGTCAGGGTTTGTTTTACAGTTAGGGATAGGACTCGAATTAGAGCTATATTTGGGCTAGTTGTAGGCTTAGGGTTTGGTTTATGCTAAAGGTTAGGGTTAGGGCTATGGCTCGGTTGTTTTGAAGGGCTAGGGCCAGGGTAGGGCTAGTTTTAGGATTAGCATTAGTGTTATGGCTTGTGTTAGTGAGAGGTTCAGCTTAGGGTTAGGGTTAGATTTAGAGTTAGGGTTAGATACAGGATTAGGGCTAGAGCTAGTGTTAGGGCTAATGTAAAGCAAGTGATAGAATTATGATAAGGGGTAGGGTTAGAACTAGAAATAAGACTTTGGCCAGAGTTAGAGTTAAACTCAGGGCTAGGGTTAGGTTAGGTTTAGGGCTAAACTAGGGCTAGGGTTAGGTCTAGTGTTTTATTAGGATTAGGCCTACCTTAGGCTTAGGTTTAGGTTTAGGGATAGGATTAGGTTTAGGTGAAGGGATGGGGTTAGACCTAGTTTTAGGGCTAGGTCAAAGGTTAGAATTTTGGTTAGGGCTAGGGTTATGCTTTGATTTAGTAATAAGGCTAGATTTAGGGATAGAATGAGGGCTAGGGTTTGTTTTAGGGTTATGGTAAGAATTAGGGCTAGGGCTAGTGTCAGGTGTAGGCTTCCATTAGGGATAGATTGATGGTTAGATTTATGGCTAGGTCTAGTGTAAGGGTTCGGATTAGGGTAATGTTCAGGTTTAGAGCTAGGGGTATTATTAGGGTTAGAATTAGGTTTCGGGTATGGTTTAAGTTAGGGTTTAGTTTTAGAGCTTGAATTAGCATTGGAGTTTGGTTAGGATAATAAAAGGTTTGGATTTTGGGTTCATGTTAGGTGTAGGGTAATCGATAGGGTTAGAGTTAGCAAAGGGTTAGGGTTAGGCCTAAGGTTTCCCTTAGGGTCATGGTTGTGCTTAGGGTAAGGGATAGGATTAGGGTTAGTTTAGGGTTATTATTAGGGTTAGAGTTAGGTTTAGGCCTAGGATTAGGGTTAGGCTTAGGTTTAGGGTATGATTTAGAGTTTGAGCTATGTTTAGCAATAGGGAAAGGGTTAGGTTTAGGGTTAGGTCTAGGTTATAGTTACGGTTAGGGTTAAGGTTAGTGTTATGTTTAGGTCTAGGGTTATCATTAGGTTTAGGATATTGTATAGGGTTTTATGTCATGTTAGATTTAGGGTTAGGATTTGGTTTAGGCTTAAGGTTAGGGTTAGGGATAGGTTTAGTGTTAGGTTTATGGTAATGGTTAGGGTTTGAGCAAGGGTTAGATCTATGGCAAGTGTTAGTTTCATGGTTATGTCTAGGGTTAGGGTTAGGGTAGACTTAGGGTAAGGTCTTGGGTTGTCATCAGGCTTAGGGTTAGGTTAATGGGTAGGGTTAGAGCTAGGGTTAGGGCTAGGGTTATCATTAAGATTAGAGTTAGAATTAGTGTAATATGTATGCTTAGAGCTAGGGTTAGGGATAGGGTTAAGATTAGGATTGGGGCTAGGGTTAAAGTTGTGTTTAGGTTTAGGCCATGGGTTAGTGTTAGGGTTAGGTTAATTTTAAGGGTTAGGGATTGAGCTAGTGTTTGGATTAGGACGAGGATTAGGGTTAGTTTCAGTGTGACGTTTAGTGCTAGGGTTAGCATTAGGGTTAGGGTTAGGGTTGGGGTAATGGATAGATTTAGAGGTTGGTTTGGGCCTATGGTGATGGCTAGTTTCAGGGTTAGTGATATGGCTAGGTCTAGTATTAGGGTTATGTGTTTTGTTAGGATAAGGTTTAGAGCTAGGTTTTGTGTTAGGGTAAGGGTCAGTGTTCAATTTGGGGTTAGTTTTATTGTTAGGGCCAGCATTAGAACTAGGGTTTGGTCTAGGGATAGGGTTAGTGTTTGGATTAGGTTAAGGGTTCTTATTAGGGCTAGGACTAAGTTTTAATTTAGGGCTAGGCCTAGAGTTATCACTAGATAAAGGATTAAGTGTAGGTCTATGTCTAGTGTTAGGGTAAGGTTTAGTTATAGGTTACAGGTAGTGCCAATGTTAGGGGTTAGTTTAGGTTTCGGATCACGTTTATACCTATGGTTAGTGTTAGGGTCAGAATAAGTGTCAGAGCTAGGGTTAGGTTTTGGGATAGTGATAGAGCTAGATTGAGGATTAGGGTTAAGACTAATAATAGAGTTAGGTTTTTGGATTAGGCTAAGAATTAGGTTTAGAACTAGGGTAGCTTTAGTGTTACAGTTTGGCTTAGGTTATGGTATAGGGTTAGCGCTAGTGATAGGGCTAAGTTTAAGGTTAGGGTTAGGGCTAGGGTTAGGTTTAGGATTAGGGTTAAACCGTAACTATAACCTACACCTAACCCTAGGTTAGAGTTTGAATTGGGGCTAGGCTAGGTTTTGTGTTACCTTTAGGGCTATGGCTAATGTAAGATCTAGGATTACAATTAGGGCCAGTTTTAGGGTTAGTGTTACGTCTAGGTTTAGTGCTTGGTTAGGTTTAGGTTTAGGGTTATGTTTAGGGTAATTGGATAGTTTAGGGTTAGCGAATGTGTTAGGGCTAGGCCAAGGGTTAGCGGGTTAGGAATAGGGTTAGGGTTAGGGTAATGGATACATTTAGAGCTAGGGTTAGGGCTATGGTTATGGTTAGTGTTAGTGTTTCAGTTAGTGTTAGGTTTAGAGTTAGTGCAAGAATTAAAGTTAATATTAGGTTTAGGGTAAGGCTTAGGACTTGGTATAAGTTTAGAGTTAGTGTTAAAGCTAGGGTTTGGGCTCAAATTAGGCCTAGATTTTGGGTAACATTAGGGCTAGTTTTAGGGATACAGGTAATGTAAGACCTAGGGTTATGATTAAGGTTAATTTTAGGGGTATGGTTAGGGCTAAGTCTAGTTTTATCGTTAGGTTTAAATTCAGGGTGATGTTTTGAGCAAAGGTTGTGTTAGGTTCAGAGTCAGGGTCATGGTTACTTTTAGGGTTGGGGACAGGACTTAAATTAGGGATAGGCTTAGGGCTAGAGGAATGGTTAGGATGTGGTTTAGGTTAAGTTTTAGGGTTAGTGCTATGGCTCCTTATGTTTTAGGGCTAAGGATAAAGTTAAGGGTAGTTTTACAATTAATGTTAGTGTTATTGTTAGTGATAGGGTGAGTTTAGGCTTAGGGTACATTTAAAGTTATTGTTAATTCTAGGGTTAGGGTTATGGCTAGGGTTAGGGCTAAGGTTAGGACTAAGTGTTTGGGTTATGGTAAGGGATAGGGTTAGAACTAGGGATAGAGCTAGGGCGAGAGTTAGAGTTAGTCTTAAGGCTGGGGTTAGGGTTAAGTTTAGGGCTAAATTAGGACTATGTTTAAGATTAGGTTTAGGGTTAGGTTTAGGGGAAGGGATGGGTTATAGCTAGGTTTAGGGCTAGGGCATTGATTAGAATTAGGTTTAGGTTTAGGTCTAGGGTTAGGTTTTTGTTAGAATTAAGGCTGGATTGGGGGTTAGGATGAGGGCTAGAATTTGTGTTAGGGTTAGGGCAAGTTTTAGGGATAGGGATAATGTCAGGTTTAGGGTTATGGATAGGGATAGTTATAAGGTTAGGCTCATGTCTAGGTCTAATGTTAGGTTTAGGGTAAGGCCCAGGTTAAGAGTAAGATGTATTTTAAGGTCAGGGTCAGGTTTTAGGTTTGTGTTAGGTTAAGTTTTAGGTTTAGGGCTCAAATTAGCTTTAGGGTTAGGTTTATGGATAGGTAGAGGTTTAAGATTTAGATTAAAGTTAGGGTAATTGGTAGGGTTAGGATTAGTGATAGAGTTAGGGTTAGACCTAGGGTTAATATTTGGGTTAGGGTTATTTTTAGGGTAAAGAATATCATTAGAGTTAGGGTTAGGGCTAATGATTTGGATAGGATTAGGGCTAGAGTTAGGGTTAGTGCTAGGGCTAGGGTTAAGTTTTGGGTTAGGTTTAGTGTACAGGTTAGATTTTAAGCTAGGGTTAGTGCTAGGGTGAGGATTAGGTTTAAGATTATGTCTAGGATTAGATTTACAGTTAAATTTAAGTTTAGTGTTAGGGTTAGGTCAAAGGTTTTCTTTAGAGTTATGTTAATGGATAGGGTTAGATTTTGGGCTAGGTTTAGGGGTAGTTTTAGGTTTAGGTTTAGTGTTAGTGTTAGGGCTAATATTATCATTAGGTTTAGGGTAATCGATAGGGTTAGATGTCAGGTTAGGGTTAGGGGTAGTTTTAGGTTTAGGGTTAGTGTTAGGGTTTGGCTAGGGTTAGTGTTAGAGTAGGGTTAGGCTTTTATCTAGGGTTAAGGATATTATGAGGGTTAGGTCTAGGATTAGGTTTACAATTAGGATTAGAGCTAGGGTTATAATTAGGGTTAAGGTTCAGTTAGTGTGATGGATAATTTTAGAGATAGTATTAGGGCTACTGTTAACATTATGATTAAGGTTAGGATTAGGATTAGGTTTAGGGATAGGGATAGGTTTATGTTTAGGGTTCAGTTTTTGGTTTTATCTAGGGTTAGGTCTAAGGCAAGTGTTAGGGTTAGTGTGAGGATTAGGATTATGGTAAGGGATAAGGTTTGGTTAGGGTTAGGGTTACACTTTGGGCTAGATTTAGGCCTAGGATTAGGGCTAGGTTTTTTATTAGGTTTAGAGCTAGTTTTAGTGCTATGGTAATGTAAGGGTTATGTTTATGGTTATGGCTAGGTCTAGTGTTAGGTTTGTTTAGGTTAGGGTCAATTTTATAGCTAGGGTTAGTGTTAGTGTCAGGGTCTGTGTTTAGATTAGGGTTAGGGTTAGGGCTAGAGCCAGAATTAGGATTGGTTAAGTCTAGAGGTAAGGATAGTGTTTGGCTTAGGTTAATGCTTATCTTTAGAGCTAGGGCTAGATTTTGTTTTGGTCTTTTTTAAAGATATGGCTAGATTTAGGATTAGGTTTAATCGAGGGCTAGTGTTAGTGTTAGGTTTAGATATAAGGTTATGGGTAGGGTTAGTGTTAGGGTTTGGTTTAGGTTCAGGGTCAGAATAATGGTCAGGGTTAGGGTTAGAATTTGGGTTATGGTTATAACAAGAATGAGGGCTAGAGTTAGGACTAGTAATAGGGTTAGGGTTTGGGTTAGACTAAGGATTAGTTTTAGGACTAGGGTTAGCATTATGCTTGGTGTTTGGCTAGGGTAAAGTATAAGGTTAGAGCTAGGGTTAGAACTAGGTTTAGGATTAGGTTTAGGGCTAGTGTTAGGTTTAGGGTTATTGTGAAAGCTAGGGTTAGGTATCAGATTTGGGCTAGGTTTGGGTTAGCATTAGGTTTAAAGTGACGGCTATTGTATGATCTAGGGTTATGATTAGAACTAGTTTTAGAATTTGGGTTAGGACCAGGTCTAGTGTTTGCTTAAATTTTAGGTTTAGGGTGATGTTTAGAGGTAGGGTTAGTGTTAATTTCAGAGACAGGTTTAGGGGTAGTTTTATAGTTAAGATTAGGACTCAAATTAGGGCTAGGCTTAGGGCTAGATATAAGGTTAGGGTTTAGTTTAGGTAAAAGTTTAGGGTTAGTGTTATGGCTCAGTTTTGTTTTAGGGCTAAGCCTATGGTTAGTGCTAGTTTTAGGATTAGCATTATGGTTAGGACTAGTGTTAGGGTTAAGTTTAGGTGTAGAATTAGGGTTAGATTTAGAGTTATGTTTAGATCTAGGTTTAGGGAAAGGTGTAAGGTTAGGGCTAGGTTTATTCTAGGCTATGGCTAGGAATAAGGTTATGTTAAGTGATGGGTTAGAATTATGGCTAGGGCTAGGTCGAGAGTTATTATTAGAATTAAAGCTACGATATGGGTTAGGTTTAGGATTAGGGTTAAAGTTAGTGTTAGGGTTAGTTTGAGGGTTAAGGTTAGGGCCAGGTTTAGTGTTAGGGTTAGCGTTTGGTTTAGGTTTAGGGTAAGCAATGGGGTTATAAGTAGGTTTGGGGCTAGGGAAAGGGTTAGAATTAGGGTTAAGGTTATGATTAAGGCTAGGTTTTGGGCTAGGGTGAGAGCTAGTGTTCATGTTAGGGTTAGCGCTAGGATTAGGGCTAGGCTAATGTCAGGTATAGGGTTACAGTTAGAGATAGTTTTTGGTTTATGTTTATGATTTGGTCTTGGGTAAGGGTTAGATTTAGGGTAACATTCAATTTTATAGCTCTGTGTTTTATTAGTGTCAGTGTTTGATTTAGGTTAAGGTTTAGGTTTAGGGCTTGAATTAGCATTAGGGTTAGAGTTAGGGTTAGGGTAAAGAATAGGCTTAGGATTAGGGTTCATATTAGTTTTTGAGCAATGGATAGATTTAAAGATTCTGATAGGGTAAGGGTTAAGCCTAGGTTTAGCATTAGGGTTAGTATTATGTTTAGGGTAATGGATAGAATTAGAGCTAGATTTAGAGCTAGGGTTATAGTTAGGATTAGGGCTAGTGTTATGGTAGTTTATATAATTAGAGCTATGGTTAGGGCTATGGTTAATGGTAGGATTAGGGCTAGTGTTAGGTTACAGTTTGGGAGAGGCCTAGGGTTATGTTAAGGGTAAAGGTTAGGCTTTGAGCTAGGGTTATGACTAAAGTGAGGCTTAGGGTTAGGGTTAGGGCTAGGGTTAGGTTTAGGGTTACACTTAGGGCTATATTCTGGCCTAAAATAAGGGCTAGGTTTTGTGTTAGTTTAGGCCTAGGGTTAGGGCCATGGGTAATGTAAGAGCTAGTGTAATGATTAGGGCTAGTTTTAGGGTTCAGGTTATGGCTAAGTCTAGTGTTAGGATTAGGTTTTGGTTTATGGTGAGATTTGGAGCTAGGGTTATGTTAGGGTCAGGCCAGTGTTCAGGTTAGAATTAGTGTTGGGTTTAGTGCCAAAATTAGGACTAGGGTTAGGTCTAGAGGTAGAATTAATGTTTGCATTAGGTTAAGGGTTATTGTTAGGTGTAGGGCTACATTGTTGTTTAGGTCTAGGGCCTAGGGTTAGCATTAGGATTAGGATTAGTTTAGGGCAAGGGATAGGATTAGAACTTGGATTGGGGCTATGTTTAGGGTTATGTTTAGGGCTAAAGTTAGGTTTAGGTTTAGGGTTAAAACTAGGATTAGGTCTTGCATTAAGGCTAGGTTTTGGTTAGAGTTAGGGCTAGTTTTTGATTTATGGCCAATTTATGGACTAGGGTTACAATTTGGGCTATTTATAGGATTAGGATTAGGACTAGGTCTAGTGTTATGGTTATGTATAACATTTAGAGCTAGCGTTAGTTTTAGGGTCAAATTCAAGGTCAGAGTAGTTTTGGGATTAGGGTTTGGACTCGAATTAGGGCTAGGGTTAGGGCTAGGTATACGTTTAGATTTTGGTTTAGGTGAAGTTTTAAAATTAGGGCTATGGCTTGGTTTTGTTTTAGTGCTGGGGCTATGGTTAAGGCTAGTTTTAGGCTTAACATTAGGTTTAAGACTAGTGTTAGGTTTAGGTTTAGGCTTAGGGTTAAAGTTAGATTTTGATTTAGGATTCAATCTAGGATTAGGTCTAGAGCTAAGGATAGGGCTACTGTTATGTCTTGGTTTATGGCTAGGATTAGGGTTATGGTAAAGGATAGGTTTGGAACTAGGAATAGGGCAAAGGTGAGAGTGAGAGTCTTACAGCTAAGCTTATAGTTTTGTTAGGTATAGGGCTTAATTAGGGCTAGTAATAGGGCTACGATTATTGTTATGTTTAGGCCTAGGGTTAGTTTTAGGCTTAGGGTTAGGTTTAGGTTAGTAGGGTTAGAGCTAGAGATAGGGCTAGGGTGAAACTTAGAGTTAGGGTTTGGGCTAGGGTTTCATTAGAGTTATGATTAAGGCTAGGTTGAGGACTAAGGTTTTTGTTAGGGTTAGGGCTAGGATTAGTGTTAGGGCAAATGTCAGATCTAGGGTTATGGTTAGGGATAGTTTTATGGTTAGATTTATGGCTATGTTTAGTGGGAGTGTTAGGTTTAGGGTAAGGGTCAAGTTTAGAGCTAGGTGTATTATTAGGGTCAGGGTCACTTTTAGGGTTTTGTTTAGGTTAGGGTTTAGGGTTAGGGCTCAAATTAGTGTTAGGGTTTGGGTTAGGGTAATGATAGGGTTTGGTTTAGGGTTCAGGTTAGATTTAGCATAATGGAGAGGGTTATGTTTAGGCATAGGATTAGATATAGGCATAGGGTTAGCAGTATAATTAGGGTTATGTTTAGGGTAATTGATGGGGTTAGAGCTACATTTAGGGCTAGGATTATGGATTAGATTAGGGCTAGGGTTAGGGTTAGGTTATGGGTTTGGTTTCTGTTAAGGTTAGGGCTAGAATTATGGCTAGAGCAAATGTCAGGTCTAGGGTTATGGTTAGGGTTAGTTTTAGGTTTAGATTTATGGCTAGGTCTAGTATAAGGGTTAGGTTTAGGAGTAGGTTCAGGGTTAAAGCCAGGTATATTATCATGGGAAGGGTCAGAGTTAGGGTTTGTGTTAGGTTAAGGTTTTGGTTTAGGGCTTGAATTAGCATTATGGTTAGGGTTAGGGCAATGATAGGGTTAGGTTTAGGGTTCAGTTTAGGTTTAGGTTAATGAAATATATTAGGTGCTGGTATCAGGCCCGCCCTGGCCCCTGGGGACTCAACCCCCAGTTCTTTGTTCTGCATGTCAATGTGGCCAGCTCACAAGGCCATGACGCGGTCTTGCAGTTTCCCGTTTATCTGCCTCGAGCATATGTGTCTCTCGGGAACATCTTGACCTGTTCGAACCTCCTGATAGGGGATGGTGATGTGACGGTAACCCAAGGACGCAGTTATTACTCTTCCCTCCTCACTTTTGAGTGATTTCCCGCAGCTGTTAAAAAGATATATAAGGCTAACAAATTTGGCAATAAAGCGCGCATGCTCCCTCCTGGATGAAGAACCTTGGTGTCCTGTGTATTTTTAACCCCGCCATCCCTCGCTGGACTTGGCTCCGTTAGCCGGACGCGGCAAATAGGGTTAGAGATAAGTTGAGGGTTAGGCCTAGGGTTACTATTAGAGTTATGGTTATGTTTAGGGTAATGGAAAGAGTTAGAGCTAGTGATATGGCTAGGGTTATGGTTAGAATTCTGGCTAGTGTTAGGGTAAGGTTTAGGGCTAGGTTCTGGGTTAGTGTTAGGTTTAGTGTTAGGATTATAGCTAGAGTTAAGGCTCAAATTAGGGCTTGGTTTGGGGTTTGGCTAGGGCTAGGGTAAGGGCTATGGCTAATGTATGAACTAGTGTTGCAATGAGCGCTAGTTTTAGGTTAGGGTTAGGGCTAGGTCTAGTGTTACTGTTAAGTTTAGGGTTAGAATGATGTTTAGAGCAAGGGTTATTGTTAGGGTCAGTGTCAGAGTCAGGGATATTTTTAGGTTTAGAGTTAGAACTTGAATTAGGGCTAAAGTTAGTACTAGGTGTATTGTTAGCTTTTGGTTTAGGTTAAGGTTTAGGGATATAGGTTGGTTTTGTTTTAGGTCTAGGGCTATGGTTATAGCTAGTTTATGAATTAGCATCAGGGTTAGGGCTAGTGTTAGGTTGAGGTATAGGCTTTGGGTAGGGTTAGATTTAGAGTTATGATGAGATCTAGTGTTAGGGCTAGGGCTAGGGCTAGGGTGAGGGTGAGCATTAGGGTTATGGTAACAAATATGTTTAGAACTAGGGACACGGCAAGGGTGAGAATTAGAGTTAATCATAGTAGTAGTCTTAGGGTTAGGGTTAGGTTTAGGGCTAGGGTTAGTTCTAAATTAAGGCTAGGATTAGGACTCAGGTTAGTGTTGGGTTTAGGTCTTAATTGGGACTAGTATTAAAGCTAGGTTTAGTGTTAGACCAAGGAGTTGTCTAGAGTTAGGGTTAGCATTGATGTTAAGGTTAAGTTTAGGGGAATGAGTGGGGTTATAGCTAGCTTTAGGACTAGGGTGAGGGTTAGAATTAGGATTAGGCCTAGGGTTATGTTTCAGTTTAGGATTAAGGCTAGGTTTAGGGCTAGGTAAAGGGCTAGGGCTTCTCATACGTTTATGGCTAGGACCAGGTTTAGGGCTAATATCAGGTCTAGGGTTAATATTAAGCATAGTTTAGGGTTAGGTTATGGCTAGGTCTAGTGTAAGAGTCTGGTTTAGATTAAAGGTTAGCTTTAGCGCTAGGGTTATTATTAGGGTCAGGGTCAGGGTTATCATTTGGTTTAGCTAAAGGTTTATGGTTAGGCATCGAATTAGTATTAGGGTTAGGTTTAGGGTTAGCATAATGGATAGGGTTTAGTTTAGGTTTCAGTTATGGTTTAGGGTAATGAATGTGTTAGGTTTAGCAATCGGGTTAGGATTAGCATTAGTGTTAGGGTTGTGTTTAGTGTAATGGATAGGTTAAGAGCTAGGGTTAGAGCTAGGTTATGGTTTGGATTAAGTCTAGGATTAGGGCTAGGTTTAGGGATAGGGCGAGGGTGTAATTTGGGGTAAGTTGTAGGGTTAGGGTATGTGTTAGATTTAGGGCTAGGGTTTTGGTTAGGTTAGGGTAACAGTTAGTGTTTGAGCTAGGATTAGGGCTAGGGTGAGGGTTAGGTTTAGGTTTAGGTCTAGGTTTACCTTTTATGTTTAGAGTTAGGTTTAGTGTTAGGGATAGGGTTTTAATTATGATTAGGGTTAGGGTTAGGGTAATGGATATGGTTAGAGCTAAAGTTTAGGCTAGGTTTAATGTTAGGAGTAGGGCTAGATTTAGGATTAGGGTTTAAGATAAAGCTAGGGTTATGTTAGTGTAAAGGTTAGGCTTTGAGCTAGGGTTAGGTCTAAGGCAAGGCTTAGGTTATGGCTAGGTTTAGGACTAGGGTTAGGCTGAGCGTTACCCTTAGAGCTAAGTTTAGGCCTAAGATTAGGCCTAGGTTTTGTGTTAGGTTTAGGGCTAGGTTTAGGACTATGGGTAATGTAAGAACTAGGGTTATGTTTAGGGCTAGTATAGGGTTAGTGTTATGGCTTGGTCTATTGTTAGGTCTAGGTTTTGGGTTAGTGTCAGGTTTAAAGCTTGGTTCAGTGTTAGAATCAGGGTTATTTTTTGGGATAGGGTTAGGGTTAGGTTTAGATCCAGAATTAGGACAAGGTTTATGTCTTGGTGTAGCGTAAGTGTTCAGTTTAGGTTAAGGGTTACTGTTAGGGCTAGTGCTACATTTTTGGTTAGGTCTAGGGCTACAGTTATAGCTATATTTAAGATTAGTTTGTGTCTATGTCTAGTGTTAGGATTAGGTATAGGTATAGGGTTATCAGTAGGGCTAGTGTTAGGGTTTGGTTTAGGGTTAGGGTTAGGTTTACACCTAGGGTTACTTTAGGGTCTGATGAGGATCAGAGTTAGGTGTAGAGGTAGAATGAGGGCTAGGGTTAAGACTAGTATTATGGTTAGTGTTTAAGTTAGGCTAAGGATTAGGATTAGGACTAAGATTAGCATTGGGGATAGGGTTTGGCTTAGTGTAAGGAATAAAGTTAGAGTTAGAGTTAGGGCTACTGTTAGGGTTTGAGTTAGGCCTAGAACTAGGGTAAAAGCTAGGGTTAGGGCTCGGATTAGTTGTAGAATTTGTGTTACAGTTAGGGCTACTGTTAGGACAATGACTAATGTATGAAGTAGGGTTATGATTAAGACTAGTTTTAGGGTTAGGTTAAGGCTAGATATAGTGTTAGGGTTAATTTAAAGTTAGGTTGTTGTTTAGAGTTAGGATTAGTGTTAGGGTCAGTGTCAGGGTCAGCGTTAGTTTTGGAGTTCGTTTTAGTGTTAGTTGTAGGGTTAAAGTTTGATTTAGGTTAAGGGTTAGGATTAGGGCTATGGCTTGGTTTTGGTTTATGGCTAGGGCTAGGGAGAGGGCACGTTTTAGGATTAGCGTTATGGTTAGAGGTAGTTTTAGGGTTTAGTTTAGGCTTATTGTTACAGTTAAATTTAGACTTAGGTTTATATTTAGATTTGGGCATAGATCTAGGATTAGGATTAAGGCTAAGGATAGAACTAGGGCTAGGGCCAGGGCAAGAGTTAGAGTTAGTCTTATGGCTAGTTTTAGGGTTACAATAGGTTAAATAAAGGCTAGGATTAGCACTAGGCTTTGTGTTAGGCCTAGGTTTACGGTGAGGGTTAGGAATAGTTTTAGGGTTGTGGTTAGTTTTGGGGTACAGGATGAGTTATAGGTAGGTTTAGGCCTAGGGTGAGGAATAGAATTAGGGTTAGGGCTCGGGTTAAGTTTCAGGTTAGGATTAAGCCTAGGTTTAGGGCTAGGATACTGGCTAGGGCTAATTTCTGGTCCAGTGTTACAGTCAAAAATAGTTTTAGGGTTAGGTTTATGGCTACATCTAGTTTAAGGTTTAGGTTTAGGTTTAGGGTCACGTTTAGAGCTAAGGGTACTCTTAGGTTCAGGGTCATGATTAGTGTTTTGGATAGATTAATGCTTAATGTTAGGGCTCAAATTAGCATTAGATTTAGGATTAGGGTAAAGATAGTGTTAGGTTTAGGTTTCAGGTTAGGTTTAGGGTAATGGATCGGGTTAGGATTAGGGATACGGTTAGGTTTAACCCCAGGTTTATCATTAGGGTTAAGATGATGGTTAGGGTAATGGATAGGGTTATAGATAGGGGTGTGGCTAGGGTTATTGTTATGATTATTGATAGGGTTAGGCTTAGGGTTAGTGTTAGGGTTAAATCTAGGGTTACATCTGGGATTATAGTAATGATTAGTGATAGAATTAGGGTTAGGTGTAAGTCTAGGGATAGTGCTTGGAATAAGGCTAGGTGTTGGGTTTAGTTAAGGCTAGGTTTAGGTAAAGACTAATGTAAGTACCAGGGTGTGATTAAGGCTAATTTTAGGGTTAGGGTTAGGGCTAGGTCTATTGTTAGGTTTAGGTATAGGGTTAGGGTGATGTTTAGAGTTAGGGTTATTGTTAAGGTCAGAGTCAGGGTCAGGGTTAGTTTTAAGGTTTGGCTTAAAACTCAAATTGGGGCTAGAGTTATGGCTAAGTCTAGGGTTAGGGCTTAGTTTATATTAAGGTTTAGGGTTAGGTCTATGGCTTGGTTTTGTTTTAGGGCTAGGGTTAGTGCTAGTTTTAAGATTAGCCTTAGGGTTATGGCTAGGGTTAGGTTTAGGTTTAGGCTAAGAGTTAGGATTAGATTTAGAGTTAGGGTTAGATCTAGGATTGCTGATAGGCCTATGAATAGGGCTAGTGTTAGATCTATGGTTTGGGCTAGGATTAGGGTTCCAATAAAGCATAGGGTTAGAACTAGGGTTAGGACTAAGGTGAGAGTTAGAGTTCATCTTTGAACTAGAGTTAGGGTTAAGGTTAGGTATAGGGCTAAATTAAATCTAAGATTAGGGCTAGGGTTATAGTGAAACCTAAAACCTCACCTGAAACCTAAACCTAACACTGTATTTAACCCTAATCTTAACTCTAAATTTAGGCCTAGGGTTATGGTTAGGGTTATAATTAAATCTATGTTTAGGGCTAGGATAAGGGTTAGGGTTTGTGTTAGGGTTAGGGCTAGTATCATGGCTAGGGCTAATATCAGGTCTAGCGTTATGCTTAAGGATAGTTTTAGGGTTAGTTTTATGGCTAGGTCTATTGTAAGGGTTAGGTATATGGTAAGAGTAAGGTTTAGAGCTACAGGAATTATTAGGGTCAGTGTCAGTGTTAGGGTTTTATTAAGGTTTGAGTTTAGGGTTAGGGCTCAAATTAGCATTAGTGTTAGGGTTAGGGTAATGATTAGATTAGGTCTAGGGTTCAGGGTAGGTTTAGGGTATTTGATAAGTTTGGGGATAGTTATATGTTTAGGGTTACGCCTAGGGTTAGCATTAGGGTAAGGTTTATGTTTAGGGTAATGATACAGTTAGACTTAAGTTTAGGGCTAGGGTTATGGTTAGGATTAGGTCTTGATTTAGGGTTAGGTTGAGAGTTAGAACTAGGGTTTGGTTAAGGTTATGTTTAGTGTAAGGGTTAGGTTCTTAGCTATGGTTAGGGCTAGGCTGAGAGTTAGATTCAGGGTTAGGTCTAGGTAGAGGATTACGGTAAGTTTTGGGTCAGGGTTATGGGTACTATTAGACCTAGGATTAGTGGTAGGGTCAGAAAAAGGGTCAGGTTAGTGTTAGGGTTTTGGATAGGGTTAGATCTAGAATGATGATAAGGGTAAAGGCTCTTAATATGGTTAGTGTTTTGGTTAGCCTAAGGATTAGTATTAGGTCTAGGGTTACCCTTAGGTTTAGGGTTTTGCTTAGGGTAAGGGATTGGTTTAGAGCTAGGGTTAAGGTTATGTTTATGGTTAGAGTTAGTGTTAAAGCTAGGTTTAGGGCTCGGATTAGGCCTAGGTTTTGTGTTAGGTTTAGGGCTAGGGTTAGGAAAATTGCTAATGTAAGAACCAGGGTTAGCATTAGCGTTAGTTTTAGTGTTAGGGTATGGGTTAGGTTTAGTGTTAGGGTTGGGTTTAATGTTAGGGTGATATTTATAGCTAGTGTTCATGTTAGGATAACAATCAGGGTCAGGCTTAGTTTTAGGGTTAGAGTTAGGACTCAAATTAAGTCTAAGGTTATTGTTAAGGTTCAGTTTAATGTGAGGACGGTGTTTAGAGCTAGGGTGAGTGTTAGAATATGTGTCAGGGTCAGGGTTGTTTTTAAGGTTAGGGTTAGGACTTGAACTAGGGCTAGGATTAGGTCTAGTAGTAGTGTTTTGGTTTAGTTTAAGTTAAGGTTTAGGGTTAGGGCTAACTTTCTGTTTTGTTTTAGTCCTAGAGTTAGGGTTAGGGCTAGTGTTAGTGTTAGTCTTAGGCTTAGTGTTAGGGTTAAGTTTGGAAATAATGTGAGATCTAGGGTTAGGTCTAGAACTAAGGATAGGACAAGGGTTATTGCTAGGTTTAGACTTATGGTAAGGGATAGGGTTAGAATTAGGGATAGGGCTAGGGAGAGAGTTAGTCTTATGGCTAGCATTAGGGTTAGGGTTAGGGATAGGGCTAAATTAGGGCTAGGATTAGGGCTAGGTTTTGTGTTTAGTTTAAGCCTAGGGTTAGGGTTAGGGTTAGGGTTAGGGGTTCGAATTAGAATTTAGAGTTTATGTTTAGAGTTAGGGCAAAGTTTGGTGTAAGGGATGGCTTTATAGCTAGGTTTAGAAGTAGGGTGAGGGTTATAATTAGGGTTAGGGCTGTGGTTAGGGTGAGGGTTATGATTAAGGCTAGGTTTAGATCTAGGAAAAGGGCGAGGGTTTTTTTTTTTTTTTTTTTTTTTTTTTTTTAGGGTTAGGGCTAGGATTAGTTCTAGGGCTAATTTCAGGTCCAAAATTATGGTTAAAGATAATTTTAGGATTAGGATTACAGGTACGTCTAGTGTAAGGGTTAGGTTTATGGTTAGCGTAAGGTTTAGAGCTAGGGGTATTATTAGGGTCAAATTCTGGTGTAGGGTTTTGGTAGGTTAAGGTTTAAAGTTAGGGCTCAATGGGGCTGGGGATGTAGCTCAAGCGGTAGCTCGCTCGCCTGGTATGCGTGTGGCCCGGGTTCGATCCTCAGCACCACCTACAAAACAAAGATGTTGTGTCTGCCGATAACTAAAAAATAAATATTAAAAAAATTCTCTCTCTCTCTCTCTCTCTCTCTCTCTCTCTCTCTCTTTTAAAAAAAATAAAGTTAGGGCTCGAATTAGCATTAGGTTTAGGGATAGGGTTTTGGTAGTGTATAGAATTAGAAATAAGTTTAGGGCTAGGGTTATGGTTATGATTAGTGCGAGGTATTGGGTTAAGTTAGTGCTAGGATTAGAGTTATGGCTAATGTAAGAACTAGAGTATGATTACCACTAATTTTAGTGTTTTAGGGCTAGGTTTACTGTTAGATTGAGGTTTAGGGTTAGGGTGATATTTAGATCTCGGGTTAGTGTTATGGTCAGAGTAAGGGTTAGGGTTAGTTTTATGGTTTGGCTTAAAATTCGAATTAGAGCTGGGGTTAGGGTTAGGTGTAGTGTTAGGGCTTGGTTTAGGTTAAGGTTTAGGGTTAGAGCTTTGGCTTGGTTTGATTTTAGGGCTAGGGTTAGGGTTAGTGAAATTTTTAGGATTAGTTTTACAGTTAGGGCTAGTCTTAGATTTAGGCTTAGGCTTCGGTTTAGGGTTAAATTTAGAGTTAGGTTTTTATCTAAGGTTAGTGCTAGGGCTAAAGATAGGGCAAGGATTTGGACTAGGATTTGAAATAGGGTTAGGTTTATGGGAAGGTATAGGTTAGAATGAGTGATAGGGCCAATGTGAGAGTTAGAGTTATTCTTAGGGCTAGTGTTAGGGTTAGGGTTAGGAATAGGGCTAAATTACGGCTATGGTTAGTGTTAGGGCTAGGGTTAGAGCTAGTTTTAGAATTAGCATCAGGTTTAGGGCTAGTTTTAGGCTTAGGCATCGAGTTAGGTTTAGATTTAATGTTAGATTTTGATCTAGTGTTAAAGCTAGGGCTAAGGATAGGGCAATTGTGACAAAAAGGGTTAGGGTTAGAGTTAGGGTTATGTTTAGGTTAAGGAATGTGATTTTGGCTAGGTTTAGGGCTAGGGCAAGGGTTAGTATTAGGCTTAGGGCTTAGTTATTGTTAGGATTATGATTAAGGCTAGGTTTATGGCTAGGATGAGGTTTAGGGTTTGTGTTAGGGTTAGGGATAGTATTAGGGTTAAGGCTAATGTCAGGTCGAGGCTTATATTTAGGGCTAGATCAGTGTTGGGTTTATGACTCGGTCCAGTGTAAAGATTAGGTTTAGTGTAAGATTCAGGTGTATATCTAGGGTTATTTTTAGGGTCAGTGTCAGGGTTAGGGTTTGGGTTAGGTTAGAGTTTATGTTTAGGGTAATGACAAGGTTAGTTTTAGGGTTTAGGTGTGGTTAAGTGTAATGGATAGGGTTAGGGTTAGGCCTCGGGTTAGCTTAAGGCTTAGGGTTATTTTTAGGGTACTGGATAGGTTTAGACCTAAGGTTAGGGCTAGGGTTATGTATAGGATTAGGGCTAGTTTTGGGTTAGGGTTAAGTTTAGTGTTAAAGCTAGGTTTAGGACTCGGATTAAGGCTAGGTTTTGGGTTAGATTATGGCTACAGTTAAGCCTATGGCTAATGTATGAAGTAGGGTTATGATTAGTACTAGTTATAGGGTTAGAGTTAGGGCTAGGTCTAGTGTTAGCTTGAGGTATATGGTGATGATGATGTTTAGAGCCAGGGTTAGTGTTAGGGTAAGAGTCAGGGTCAGGGTTAGTTTTGGGGTTAGGGTTAGTACTAGAATTAGGGATATGATTAGGGCTAGGTGAGAGGTTTGTTTAGGTTAAGGTTTAAGGTTATGGCTATGTCTAGATTTTGTTTTGGAGCTAGTGCTAGTGTTAGGGCTAGTTTTAGGATTAGCATTAGCATTAGGGCTAGTGTTAAGTTTAGGTTTAGGCTTAGGTTTAGGGTTAGATTTAGTGTTAGGGTTAGATTTAGGGTAATGGCCAGACTTATGAATAGGGATAGGGTTAGACCAAGGGTTAGGGCTAGGATTAGGGTTCTAGTAAGGGATAGGGTTAGAACTAGATTTAGGGTTAGTGTGAGAGTTAGAGTTATTCTTTGGACTAGGGTTAGGGTTAGGGTTAGGGAAAGGGCTATATTAGGCCTAAGATTAGGGCTAAGATTAGTGTTAGGTCAGGCCTAGGGTTTGGGTTAGGGATAAAATTAAAGCTATGTTTAGGGCTAGGATAAAGGCTAGAGTTTGTATTAGGGTTAGGGCTAGGATTATTGCTAGGGTTAATATCAGGTCTAGGGTTAAATTTAGGAATAGTTTTAGGGTTAGGTTTATGTCAAGGTCTAGTGTAAGTGTTAGGTACATTAAGAGTCAGGTTTATAGCTGGGGAATTATTAGGGTCATGGTCAGTGTTACAGTTTGGTTTAGATTTGAGGGTAGGTTTAGAGCTCAAATTAACATTAGGGTTAGGATTAGCAAAATGATAGGGTTCAGTTTAGGGTAATTGATAGGTTTGGGGAAAGCGATAGGGTTAGAGTTAATTCTAGGTTTAGCATTATGGTAAGAGTTATGTTTAGGCTAATGGATACAGTTAGAGTTAAGGTTAGTGCTAGAGTTATGGTTAGTATTAGGTCTTGTGTTAGGGTTAAGGTGACGGTTAGAACTAGGATTAGGTTTAGGGTTCTGTTAAGTGTAAGGGTTAGGTTCTGAACTATGGCTAGGACTGGGCTGAGAGTTAGGTTCAGAGTTATGTATAGGGATAGGATTATGGTAAATTTTGGGTTAGGGTTGGGGTTAGGGTTAGACCTAGGTTTAGTGTTGGGGTCAGAATAAGGATCAGGGTTAAGGTTAGGGTTTGGGATAGTTTTAGAGCTAAAATGAAGGCTAGGGTTAGGAGTATTAATAGGGATAGTGTTTTAGTTAGTCTAAGGTCTAGGGATAGGTCTAGCTTTACTCTTAGTTTTAGGGTTTTGCTTAGGGTAAGGGATTGATTTAGATCTAGGGTTACGGCTATGGTTAGGGTTAGAATTAGAGTTAAAACTAGGTTTAGGGCTTGGTTTAGGGCTAGTTTTTGTGTTAGGTTTAGGGCTAGGATTATGGTAACAGCTAATATAAGAACTAGGGTTACCATTAGGGTTACTTTTAGGGTTAATGTTAGGGGTAGTTTGAGTGCTAGGGTTAGGTTTAATGCTAGGGTGATATTTATAGCTACAGTTCTTGTTAGGATAGGATTCAGGGTCAGGGTTAGTTTTAGGGTTAGCCTTAAGACTCAAATTAGGTCTGTTGTTAATGTTAGTGTTCGGTTTGAGTTTAGGGCAGTGTTTAGATCTAGGGTGAGTGTAGGTTATTAGTCAGGGTCAGGATTAGTTTTAAGGTGAGGATTAGGACTCGAATTAGGGCTAGGTTTAGGTCTAGGTGTAGTGTTAGTGTTTGGTTTAAGTTAAGGTTTAGGGGTAGGACTATTGCTCAGTTTTGGTTTACTGCTAGGATTAGGGTTAGGGCTAGTTTTACAATTATCATTAGGGTTAGGACTAGTGTTAGTGTTAGGCTTAGGCTTATGTTTAAGTTTAGATTTAGAGTTATGGTTAGGTCTGGGACTAACTTTAAGGCAAGTGTTAGGGCTAGTGTTAGTTTACAGTAGCGGATAGGGATAGAAATAGGGATAGGGCTAGGGCTAGGGCAAGAGTTAGAGTTAGTCTTAGCACTAGGGTTAGGATAACATTAGAAATAGAGCTAAATTAGGGCTAGGATTAGGGCTAGGCTTTGTGTTTAGCTTAAGCCTAGGGTTAGGGTTAGGGTTAGGGGTTAGGTTTAAATTTAGGGTAAGGGATGACATTATAGCTAGGTTTAGAGGTAGGGTGAGGGTTAGAATTAGGGTTAGGTGTAGAGCTAGAGTTAGGGTTATGATTAAGGCTAGGTTTAGGGCTAGGATAAGGGCTAGGTGTGTTTTTAGGGTTAGGACTAGGATTAGGGCTAGGGCAAATTTCAGGTCCAGAATCATGGTTAAAGATAGTTTTAGGGTTAGGTTTATGGCTAAGTCTAGGCTAAGGGTTAGGTGTTGGGTTACATCAAGTTTAGAGCTAGGGGCATTATTAAGGTCAAGGTCTGAGTTAGGGTTTGGAATAGGTTAAAGTTTCAACTTTGGGCTTGATTCAGTTTTAGAATTAGGTTTAGGGTAATGATAGGGTTAGGTTTATGATTCAGGTTAGGTTTAGGCCTAATGGAAGTGTTAGGATTTGGGATAGGGTTAGGTTTATGCCTAGGGTTATCATTATGGTTAGGGTTATAGTTATGGTAATGGATACATTTAGAGATCAGTTTAAGGCTAGAGTTATGGTTACAATTAGGGCGAGTGTTAGGTTTAGGTTAGTTTTAAAGCTAGGTTTAGGGCTCAGATTATGGCTTGCTTTTGGGTTATGTTAGGACTAGGGTTAGGGTTACAGTTAATGCAAGTAATAGGTTTACAATTAGGGCTAGTTTTAGGGTTTTAGTGCTAGGTTTAGTGTTAGGGTTAGGTTTACAGTTAGGGGGATGTTTAGAACTTGAAGTGTTAGGGTCAGTGTCAGGTTCAGGGTTAGTTTTAGGCTTAGGCTTCATACTTGAATTAGGGCTAAGGTTAGGTCTAGTTGTAAGGTTAGGGCTTGGTTTAGGTTAATGGTTAGGATTAGAGCTATGGCTCTGTTTTGTTTTACAGATAGGGCTAGCGTTATGGCTCATTTTAGGATTAGTGTTATGGTTTGGTCTAGTTTTAGCGTTAGGCTTAGGCTTCGGTTTGGGGCTAAATTTAGAATTACGTTTTGCCTAATGTTGTTGCTAGGGATGATAGGGAAACTGTTAGCACTAGAGTTAGGGCTAGGGTTAGGATTACAGAAAGGGATAGGGTTAGAACAAGTGATAGAGCTAGTGTGAAAGTTAGAGTTAGTCTTAGGGCTAGGTTTGGGGTTAGGTTTAGGGATAGGGCTAAATTATGGCTAGGGTTATGTTAGGGCTAGGGTTAGGGCTAGTTTTAGGATTAGGCTTAGGCATCATGTTAGGGTTAGATTTAGAGTTAAGTTTCAATCTAGGGTTAGTGCTAGGGCTAAGGATAAGGCAAGGGTTACTACTAGGGTTAGGGTTAGAGTTAGGGTTTAGTTTAGGGTAAGGGATGTGGTTATAGCTAGGTTTAGGACAAAGTCGAGGGTTAGTATTAGGGTTAAAACTAGGGTTAGGATTAAGGTTATGATTAAGGCTATGTTTAGGGCTACGATGAGGACTTGGATTTGTTTTAGGGTTATGGATAGTATTAGGGCTATGGCTAATGTCAGGTCTAGGGTTGCAGTTAGGGAGAGATTTAGTGTTAAGTTTATGGCTTGGTCCAGTGTAACTGTTAGATTTCTGGTTAGGATCAGGTTTAGATCTAGGTTGGAATCACGGTCAAGATTAGGATTTGGGTTAAGTTAGTGTTTAGGTGCAGAGCACAAATTAGTGTTAGATTTAGGGTTAGGGTATTCACAGGGTTAGATTAAGGGTTTAGGTTTGGTTTAGTGTAATTTATAGGGTTAGGGTTAGGCCTAGGGTTATCATAGGGTTAGAGTTATCATTAGGGTAATGGATAGGGTTAGACCTAAGGAAATGGGCTAGGGTTATGTATAGGATTAGGGCTAGTGTTTGGGTTAGGGTTAGGTTTAAGTTTAGGGTTAAAGCTAGGTATAGGACTCGGATTAAGGCTACGTTTGGGCTTAGGTTAGGGCTATGGTTAAGGCTACCACTAATGTATGAAGTAGATTTATGATTACAGCTAGTTATAGGGTTAGAGGTAGGTCTAGGTCTAGTGTTAAGGTTAGGTTTATGGTGATGATGATATTTAGAGCCAGGGTTAGTGTTAGGGTCAGAATCAGGGTCAGGGTTAGTTTTCAGGGTAGGCTTAGACTATAATTAGGGATAGAATTAGGGTTAGGTGTAAGGTTAGGTTTTGGTTTAGGTTAAGGGTTAAGGTTAGTGCTATGACTCGGTTGAATTTTATGGCTAGGGGCAGGGTTAGGGCTAGTTTTAAGATTAGCCTTAGGGTTAGGGCTAGTGTAAGTGTGAGATTTAGGCTTAGGTTAAGGGTTAGGTATAGGAGTAGAGTTATGCCTAGATTCAGTCTTAGGATGAGGGTTAAATTTAGAGTTAGGTTGAGATCTATGTTTTGAGATAGGGCTAAGTATAGGGCTAGGCCAAGGCTACATTTAGGGCTAGGTTTATGGTGATGGTAAGGGATAGATTTATATCTATGTATAGATCTAGTGTGAGAGTTAGAGTTAGTCTTAGGGCTAGGGGTTAGGGTTAGGGATAGGGCTAAATTAGAACTTGGATTAGTGCTAGGGTTAGTGTTAAGTTTAGGGTTAGGGCTAGGGTTATTGTTAGGTTTAGACCTAGGGTTAGGTTTTTGGTAAGGGAAGGGAATATAGCTAGTTTTAGGACTAGGGTAAGATTTAGCATTAAGGTTAGGGTTACTGTTAGAGTTAGAGTTATGATTAAGGCGAGGTTCATGGCTAGGATGTTGGCTAACTTTTGTATTAGGGTTAGGATTAGGATTAGAGCTAGGTCTAATGTCAGATCTAGGGTACAGTTAGGGATAGATTTAGGGTTAGGTTTATGGCTAGGTCTATTATAAATGTTAGGTTTCTTGTTAGCTTCAGGTTTAGAGCTATGGGTATTATTAGAGTCAGGGTCGGTCAAGGTTAGTGTTAGGGTTAGGTTAAGGTTTAGGTTTAGGGCTCAAATTAGTCTTATGTTTAGGGATTGGGTAATGACACAGTTAGGTTTAGGGTTCAGGTTAGGTGTAGGTTAATGGATATGGTTAAGGCTAGTACTAGGATTAGCATCCTGCCTAGGTTTAGCATAAGGATTATAGTTATCTTAGGGTAATAAATAAAGTTAGAGCTAGGGTTATGGCTAGAGTTATGGTTAGGATTAGGTCTAGGATTAGGCTTAGGGTTATAGTTAGGGCTAGGGTTATTGTTAGGGTTAGCTTTAAGCTTAAAGCTAAGGTAGGGCTTGGATTAGGGATAGGTTTTACAATAGCTTAGGGCTATGGCTAATGTAAGAACTAGTGTAATGATTAAGACTTGTTTTATGGTTAATATTAGGTCTAGGTGTAGTTTTAGGGTTAGTTTTAGGGTTAGTTTTAGCCTTAGGGTGAAGTTTATAGCTAGGGTTAGTGTTAGTGTCAGGGACAATGTTCGGGTAGGGTAATTGTTAGGGTTAAAGCCAGAATTAGGACTTGGGTTAGGTCTAGAGGTAGAGTTAGAGTTTGGGTTAGGTTTAGAGTTATTGTTAAGGCTAGGTCTAGTTTGTCTTTAGGTCTAGAGCTAAGGTTATGGCTAGTTTTAGGATTAGGTTTAGGTCTAGGGCTAGTGTTAGGGTTAGCTTTATGTATAAGGTTACCAGTAGGGCTAGTGTTAGTGTTCAGTTTAGGGTTAGATTTAGATTTAGAGATAAGATTAGTGATAGGGTCAGAATAATGGTCAGAGATAGGGTTAGGGTTTGTGTTATGGTTAGATCTAGAATGAAGGCTAGGGTTAGGACTAGTTATAGATTTAGATTTTGGTTAGGCTAAGGATTAGTGCTTAGAATACAGTTAGCATTAGGGTGAGGGTTTGGCTTAGAGTAAGGGATAGGGGTAGAGCTAGGGTTGGAACTAGGGTTAGAGTTAGGTTTAGGGTTAAAGCTCATGTTAGGGCTTGGATTAGGCCTAGTTTTGTATTAGGGTTAGGGATAATGTTATGGTTATGGCTATTGTAAGAAATAGGGTTAAAATTAGTGTTAGTTTTAGAGTTAAGTTTAGGGCTAGGTCTAGTGTTAGGGTTAGGTTTAAGGTTAAGGTGATGTTTAGAGCTAGGTTTAGTGTTTGTTATGAATCAGGGTCATGGTTAGGTTTAGGGTTAGGGTTAGGTTTCAAATTAGGGCTAGGTTTAGGGCTGTTGTAGGGTTAGGGTTTGGTCTAGGGTAAGGGTTAGTGTTAGGGGTATAGCTCAGTTTTGTTTGAGGGCTAGGGCTAGGGTTAGGGCTAATTTTAAGATTAGAATATGGGTTAGAGCTAGTTTCAGGGTTAGGCTGAGGCATCAGTTTATGGTTAGTTTTAGAGATAGGTTTCAATCTAGAGTTAGTGCTAGGGCTAAGGATAGTGCAAAGGTTATGTGTAGGGTTAGGGGTATGATAAGGGATAGGGTTAGATGTAGGGATAGGTCTTGTGTGAGAATTATACTTAGTCTTAATTCTAGGGTTCGGGTTAAGGTTAGAAATAGGGCTATATTCAGGCTAGGATTAGGACTAGGTTTAATATTAGGGTTAGGGCTAGAGTTAGGGTTATGATTAGGGTAGAGCTAGGATTAGGGTTAGGGTAAGGGTTAGGGTTTAAGCTATGGTTAGGGCTAGGGGGAGTGTTAGGTTTAGTGTTAGGTGTAGGGTAGGGTTATGGTTATGGTTATGGTTAGGGTTGGGGTTAGGGCTAGGGTTTTTATTAGGGTTAGGGTTAGTTTTAGAAAAATGTATTGGATTAGATGTAAGATTAGGATTAGGGTTAAGTTTAGGTTATGGTTAAATTTAGGTTTAGGGATAGGTTCAGTTTTGATTCATGGAGGTTTTGGTTATGTTTATGGCAAGGGTTAGGTTAAGGGTTTGGTCAAGGGTTAGGTTTATGATTAGGGTTAGAGATAGGGTTAGTTTTAGTGATAGGGTTATTATTATGGTTAGGGTTAGAGTTAGGATAATGTTAGGTTTAGAGCTAGGGTTAGTACTAGGGTTAAGGTGAGGATTAGGGCTAGGGTTAGGTTTATGTTTGCCAATAGTGTTAGGGTTATGTTTAGGCTAAGGGTTAGGATTGAGCTAGGGTTATGTCTAAGGTGAGGGTTAGGGTTAGGGCTACATTTAGGATTATGGTTATGCTTAGAGTAGGTTTAGGCCTCGGATTAAGGCTAGGTTTTGTTTTAGATATAGGCCCAGTGTTAAGGCTATGTGTAATGTAAGATCTAGGGTTCTGATTAGAGCTAGTTTTAGGGTTAAATTTATGACTATGTCTAGTGTTAGGTTTTGGGATAAGTTCAGGTTTAGAGCTAGGTTTAGTTTTAGTATTAGGGTCGGTGTTCAGGTTAGAGTTAGGTTATGGTGAAAGCCAGTATTAGGACTAAGGTCAGGTCTAGGGATAGAGTTAGTGTTTGCTTTAGGTTAAGGATTATGTTAGGGCTAGGGCTCAGGTTTTTTTTACGTCTAGGTCAAGAGTTATGGCTATATTTAGGATGAGGCTTAGGTCTAGGGCTTGTGTTAGGGTAGGTTTAGGTATAAGTTTGCTGGTAGGGCTAGTTTTAGGGTTTGGTTTAGGGTTAGGGCCAGGTTTAGACTTAGGGTTTGTGTTAGGATAGGATTTGAGTTAGGGTTAGAGCTAAAATGAGGGCTAGGGTTAGGACTAGTAATAGGGTTATGGTTTGGATTAGGCTATGGATTAGGATTAGGACTAACTTTAGCTTTATGAATACGGTTTGGCTTAAGATAAGTGATAGAGTTAGAGCTAGGGTTAGGGCTAGGTTTAGTGTTAGGGTTAAGTCTAGGGTTAGGTTTTGGTTTATTTGTAGGGTTAGGACTCAGATTAGGGATAGTTTTTCCTGTTAGGTTTAGAGATAGGGTTAGGGCTATGGCTAATATAAGAACTAAGGTTATGATTAGAGTTAGTATTTTTGTCTAGATCTAGTGTTAGCACTATCTTTAGGGTTAGTGTGATATTTAGAATTAAGGTTAGTGTTAGAATATAAGTCAGGGTCAGGGTTAATTTTAGGACTAGGACATGAATTAGAGCTAGAAAGTTATGGCTAGGTTTAGGGTTAGGGTTTGGTTTAGGTTAACATTTAGTGTCAGGACAATGGCTCAGTTTTAAGAGATAAGGCTAAGGTTATGGCTAGTTTTAGGATTAGCGATTGTGTTAGGTCTAGTGGTAGGTTGAGGATTAGGCTTAGGTTAGGGTCAATTGTAGAGTTATGGTTAGATCTAGGATAGGGTCTAGGGATAGGGTTAGGGCTAAGGTTAGGGCTTGTGTTAGGTTTATTCTAATGGGTAGGGTTAGAACTACAAATAGGGTTAGAGGGAGACTTAGAATTAGTCTTTGTCCAAGGTTAGGGGTAGAGTTAGGGTTAGGGCTAAATTAGGGCTAGGATTAGTGCTAGGGTTAGTGTTAGGGTTAGGCCTATGGTTAGAGCTATTAGGGTTAGCGTTAGTGATAGGGTTAGGGGAAAGAATGGGGTTATACCAAAGTTCAGGTCTAGGGTGAGGGTTAAAATTAGAGATAGGGTTAGAGTTAGGGTTTGAGTTAGGATTAAAACTAGGTATAGGTCTAAGATGAGGACTTGTGTTTGTGTTAGGGTTAGGGCTAGGATTAGGGCTGGAGCTAATGTCAGGTCTGGGTTTATGGTTATGGTTAATTTTCGGGTTAGGTTATTGCTAGGTCTAGTGTAAGGGTTAGGTTTAAGTGAAGGGTCAGGTTTAAAGCTGGGTGTATAATTAGGGTCAGGGTTTGAGTAGGGTTTGGTTTAGGTGAAGATTTAGGGTTAAGGCTTGTATTAGTGTTAGAAGTAGGGTTAGGGTTTGGGGTTAGGGTAATTGATAGGGTTAGGTTCAGGGTTCAAGTTAGGTTTACAGTAATGAATAGGATTAGTCTTAGCAATAGTGTTAGCGTTAGGCCTAGGGTTAGCATTTGGGTTAGGCTTATCTTTAGGGTAATGGATAAGGTTAGAGCTAAGTTTAGGACTAGGATTAATGTTAGAATTAGGACTAGGGTTAGGTTAGGCCTGGGGTCCATGTCAGGGTTAGGTTTGGGGTAAATGTTAGCATTTGAGCTAGGATTAGGCCTAGTGTGAGGGTTAGGGTTAGAGTCATGGTTAATGTTAGGGTTAGGGTTAGGGTTATGTTTAGATTTAGGTTAGAGTTTGAGCTAGAATTAGGGTTAGGGCGAGGGTTAGGGTTAGTGTTAGGTCTTGGCTTCTTGTTAGGGTTACAATAACGGCTAGATTTAGGGCTTGGATAAGGGCTACGTTTGTGTGAGTTTTATGGCTATCATTAGGGCTATAGGTAATGTAAGAGCTAGGGATATGGTAATGGCTAGTTTTAGGGTTAGTGTTATGGACAAGTCTAGTGTTCTAGTTAGGTTTGGGGTAAGGATAAGATTTAGAGCTAGGGTTTGTTTTAGGGTAGTGGTCATTGTTTGGGTTAGTTTTAGGTTTAGGGTGAGGGCCAGATTTATGACTAGTGTTGGTTCTAGGGATAGAGTTATTCTAACGGTTATTGTTAGGGCTAGTGCTAGGTTTTTTCTTAGGGCTAAGGCTAGATTTATGACTCTATTTAGAATTAGATTCGGTATAGTTCTAGTGTTACTATTAGTTTAGGTATAGGTTTACCAGTAGAGGTAGGGTTATCATTTGCTTTAGGGTTAGTGTCAGGTTTAGACCTAGGGTTAGTGTTAGGGTCAGAATAAGGGTGAGGGTTAGAATTAGGGTTAGAGCTAGAATGAGGGCTAGAGTTAGACTAGTAATAGAGATAGGGTTTGAGGTAGTAAAGATTATGTTTAGGACTAGGGTAGCATTAGGGTAAGGGTTTGGCTTAGGGTAAGGGATAGAGTTAGAGTTAGAGTTACAACTGGGTTAGGGTTATGGTTAGGTTTAGAGTTATACCTAGGTTTAGGCCTCGGAATAGGGCAAGGATTTGTGTAAGCATTAGGGCTACATTTAATGAAAGTTCTAGGATTCCAATTATGGCTAATTCTAGGATTAGCATTAGGACAATGTTTAGAGCTAGGGTTACTGTTAGGGTTTGAGTAAGGGTCAGGGTTACTTCTAGGGTTAGGGTTAGGACTCAAATTAGGGCTACATTTAGGGCTAGGTGTAGGGTTAGCATTTGGTTTAGGTTAAGGGTTAGGGTTAGGGTTAGGGTTATGGCTCAATTTTGTTTTAGGGCTATGTTAGTTTTCCAATTATCATTAGTGTTTGTTAGAGTCTGTAAACAAGTCAAAACAACACCTGGCATTTAGCCAGGGGAATGTTAGAGTTCGTAAACAAGTCTGGATGGTGCCTGGCAAAATGCCAGAGGGAGTGGTTTGAGAAGTAACAAAAGCGAGCCATTAAGTGTAGAGATTCCTTATTGGTTGACTGATGTATCTAGTTTATGCTAATTAGATAAGCTGTGTGGAATGTATAAATACTGCTCCTGTCCTGCAATAAACGGCTCCTACTCCTGCTGTATCAACGTACACAAGTTGTTCGTCACCACCCCCCCCCCCCCCCCCGTTAGTTTGCTGCAGCCGGACTGCGGCAAGTGTTAGAGCTAATGTTAGCATGAGCTTTAGGCTTAAGGTTAGGGTTAGTTCCAGGTTTAGGGTAGAGTGAAGGTTAGGCCTAGGGTTGGGGCTAGGGATAGGGATAGGGTTTGGGTTATGGTTACAGATCTGTTTAGAACTTGGAATAGGGCTAGAGCAAAAGTTAGAGTTAGTCTTAGGGCTAGGGATAGTGTTAGGTTTAGGGTTAGGGCTACATTAGTGCTAGATTAGAGCTGTGGCTAGTTGTAGGTTTAGGACTAGGTTTAGGGCTAGGGTTAGGGTTAGCATTAGGGTTAGGGTGAGGTATGATGTTACAGCTACATTTAGGTTTAGGGCACAACATAAAATGAGGTTTAGGACTAGGGTTAATGTTAAGGTTAGGATTAAGACTAGGCTTAGGGTTAGGATTAGGGATAGTATTTGTGTTAGGAATAGGCATAGGGCTAATATCATGTCTAGGGTTATGGTTAGGGATAGTTTTAGGCTAAGGATTATGGCCAGGTCTATTGTAAGTGTTAGGTTGAATGTTAGGTTCAGGTTTACAGCTAGGGGTATTATTAGGGTCAGAGTCACAGTTAGGGTATGGGTTAGGTTAATGATTAGGCTAAGGTATCAAATTAGCATTAGGGTTAGTGTTAGGGTTAGGGTAATGGATACAGTTAACTTTAAGGTTAAGGTTAAATTTAGAATAATGGACAGGTTTAGGGTTAGGGATTGCCGCAGTCTGTCTGGGCACAAATGCTGCAGTCTGGCTGGGCACACAATCACGAGCCACCACACAGCTTGTAGATTCAAACAGCAACTCTTTATTCCCAAACTCACACCAGCCGTCTACAAACACGTTCTGGGGAAATCCACGTTCTCTGCCAAATCCACACTCACTGGGCTTCTGTCCCCCCAAAAATACTGCCTGAATCCCGTGAGAACTCAAGGGGAACTCATGCAGCAGGATACGCCCTATTCCCAGCAGGAATAATCTGAAACCTTAAACCTGGAACCTAAACCAGGAATGCCCTAAACCCGATTATCCTAAACCGGGAACACCCTAATCCACCCTGGTCCTTGAGCAAGGTCACCTACATGCAATGTCACTGCAAAATGTCCTATTTCCACGAGTCCTTCCACTAAGCAACATGGGGTACACTGGCAAGGAAATTGTCATATCTACTTGGCTAATGGCTCCCAGCAAGGGATAGGGTTAGATTTAGGCCTAGGGATAGAATTTGGTTAGAGTTATGATTAGGGTAATAGATTGGATTAGAGCTACAGTTAGGCCTAGGGTTTTGGTTAGGTTAGTGCTATGGTTAGGGTTATTTCTAGGGTTTGAATTTGGTTAGGGTTATGGTTAGGTTAATAGATAAGATTAGAGCTAGGGATAGGGCTAGGATTATGGTTAGGATTAGGGCTATGGTTTGGGTTAGATTTCGGGTTAGGACAAGGTTTAGGTTTATGGTTAGGTTTAGGTTAAGTATTAGGGCTAGGGTTAGGGTTAGAGCTAGGGTTAAAACTAGGGTTAGTGCTGTGATTTGATCTAGGTTTTGATTTAGGTTAGGGCTATTTAGGACTAGGGCTAATGTTAGAACTAAAGTTATGATTAGGGCTCATGTTAAGTTTAGCATTATATCTAAATCTAATGTGTACATTAGGTTTAGTTTTATGGTGATAATTAGAGATAGGGTTAGTGTTACCGTCAGAGTCAGGATCAGTGTTACTTATCAGAGTTAGTGATAGACTCGAAAAAGGCTTAGGGTTAAGGCGAGGTGTAGGGATAGGGTTTGTGTAAGGGTTAGGGTAAGAATTAGGGATAGTTCTAATGTCAAGTCTAGAATTATGGTTTGGTTGGGGTTAGCATTAGGGCATTGTCACAGTTTTGTTTTCCAGCTAGGGCTACTTTTAGGATTAGGGATAGTGTTAGTGCTAGTGGTATGGTGCTGTTTAGGCTTAGATTTATTGTTATGGTTAGATCTGGGTTTAGAGCTATGGCTATGTTTAGGGCTAAGTTTAGGGCTAGTGTTAGGGCTATTAACGGATAGAGTTTGAACTAGAAATAGTGCTAAGGCGAGAGTTAGAGTTAGTCTTAGGGCTAGGG
The DNA here is from genome assembly GCF_047511675.1 of Marmota flaviventris. Taxonomy (NCBI): domain Eukaryota; kingdom Metazoa; phylum Chordata; class Mammalia; order Rodentia; family Sciuridae; genus Marmota; species Marmota flaviventris. The sequence continues at coordinate 71,285 of NW_027287705.1, forward strand.
TTAGGATTAGGTTTAGGGTTAGGGGTAAATTAAGGCTAGATTTAGGGATAGGGTTAGAGTTAGGGTTAGACCTAGGGTTAGTGTTTGTGTTAGGGGAAAGGATGAGGTTATAGCTAAATTTAGGGCTACAGTGAGGGTTAGAATTAGGGTTAGAGCTAGGGTTAGGATTAAGGCTATGTTTAGTGCTAGGATGAGGTTTTGTGTTAGGGCTAGGGCTAGGATTAGTGATAGGGCTAATGTCAGGTCTAGATTTATGGTTAATGTTAGTTTTAGGGTTAGGTTACGGCTAGGTCTAGTCTAAGGGTTTGGTTTAGGTAAGATTTAAAGCTAGGTGTAATTTTAAAGGTCAGGGTTTGGGTAGGGTTTGTTTTAGGGTAAGTTGTAGGGTTAAGGATTGAATTAGCTTTAGGGTTAGGATTACAGATAGGGTAATGGATAGGATTAGGTTTAGGGTTCAAGTTAGATTTAGAGTAATGGATACGGTTAGTGTTAGCGATAGGGTTAGCATTACGCCTAGGGTTAGCATATGAGTTAGGCTCATCTTTAGGGTAATGGATAGTGTTAGAGCTAAGGTTAGGGCTAGGGATAAGGTTACGATTAGGGCTAGGCTTAGGGTTAGGCCTAGGGTTAATGTCAGGCCTAGTTATAGGGTAAGTATTAGCATTTGAGCTAGTGTTAGGTCTTGGGAGAGGGTTTAGGTTAGAGTCAGGGCTAGTGTTAGGGTTAGGGTAATATTTAGGTTAAGAGTTAGAGTTTGAGCTAGAATTAGGGCTAAGGCAAGTGTAGGATTAGGCTTAGGTCTAGGGTTATGGTAAGGTTTATGATTAGGACTAGGTTTAGAGCTAGGATAAGGGCTAGGTTTTGTGTGAGGTTTAGAGCTAACATTAGGGATATGGGACACATAACAGCTAGGAATATGTTTATGGCTAGTTTTAAGGTCAGGGTTATGGATATGTCTAGTGTTATGGTTAGATTTTGGCTTTGGATACGGTTTAGAGCTAGAGTGTGTTTAGGGTTAAAGGTCATAATTCAGGATAGGGTGAGGTTTAGGGTGAGTGGAAGAATTACGAATAGCATTGGGTCTTGGGGTAGGGTTAGTCTTTAAGTTAGGTTAACGGTTATCGTTAGGGCTAGTGCTAGGTTTTTGTTTAGGGCTGGAGCTAGATTTATGTCTATATTTAGGATTAGGTTTCGTCTAGTGCTAGTGTTACTGTTAGGTTTAAGTATAGGTTTTTCCAGTATGGGAAGTGTTAAGTTTCGGTTTAGTGTTAGGGTAAGGTTTAGACTTATGTTTAGTTTTAGGGTCAGTATAAGGGTCAGGGTTAGGGTTTGGTTTAGAGCTAGAATGAGGGCTAGGATAGGACTAGTAATAGAGTTAGGGTTTGGGGTAGGCGAAGGATTAATTTTAGGACTATGGTATCATTAGTGTTAGGGTTTGATTAGGGAAAGGGATAGGGTTTAATGTAGGGTTAGGGTTAGGGTTAGGTTTAGGGCTAGGGTTAGGGTGAGGGTATGAGTTAAAAAAATAGGGTTAGGTCTCAGATTCAGGATACGATTTGTGTTATCATTAGGGCTATGGATAATGAAAGAACTTGGTTTCTGTTTAGGGTTAGTTCTAGGGTTAGTGTTGGTGCAATATTTAGAGCTAAGGCTAGTGTTAGGGGGCGAGTTAGTGTGAGGGTTATTTCTAGGGTTAGGATTAGGACTCAAATTAGGGCTAGATTTAGGACTAGGTGTAGCTTTAGTGTTTGGTTTAGGTTAAGGGTTAGGGTTATGGCTCGGTTTTGTTTTAGGTTTAGGGTAGATTTAGGGCTAGTTTTCCAATTAGCATTAGGGCTAGGGCTAGTGTTATGGTGAGGTTTATACTTAATTGTAGTTTTAGATCCAGGTTTAAGCCTTGGGCGAAGGTTAGGGCTATGTTTGGGGCTAAAGATAGGGCTAGCTTTTGGGTTATGGTAAGGGATAGATTTAGAACTAGGGATGGGGCTAGGACGAGAGTTAGATTTAGTCTTAGGAAAAGGGTAGGGTTAGGTTTACTGTTAGGGCTAAATTAGGGCTAGGAATAGTGCTAGGGTTAGTGTTAGATTTAGGCCTAGGTTTAGGGCTAGGATTAGGTTTAGCATTAGGCTTAGGGTAAGGTATGATGTTACAGCTATGTTTATTATAAGGACAAGGGATAAAATTAGGGTTAAAGCTAGGGTTAAAATTAGGTTTAGGATTAAGGCTGGGCTTAGAACTAGGATTAGGTCTAGGGATAAGGATAATGTCAGGTCTCGGGTTAAGGTTAGGCTAGGGTTATAGATAGGGCTATGGCTCAGTTTTGTTTTAGAACTAGGCCTAGGGTTAGGGCTAGTTTTATGATTAGTGGTAGTGTTAGGGCTAGTGGTAGGGTGAAGTTTAGGCTTAGATTTATTGTTATGGTTAGATCTAGGTTTAGGGCTATGGTTAAGGTTAAGGCTAAGGTTAGGGTTATGGTATTGGAAAGGTTTAGAACAAGAAATAGGGCTAGGGTGAGAGTTCGAGTTAGTCTTTGGGGTAGGGTTAGGGGTAGGTTTAGAGGTAGGGCTAAATTAGTGCTAGGATTAGTGCTAGGGTTAGTTTAAGGGTTAGGCCTAGGGTTAGGGTTAGTGTCAGTTTTAGGGTTAGGATTAGGTTTAGGGGAAGGGATAGGGTTATAGCTAGCTTTAGGGCTAGTATAAGGGCTAGGTTTTGTGTGATGTTTAGGGTAATGTTAGGGCTATGGGTAATGTAAGAAATAGGGTTAGTCTTTACGTTAAGTTAAGGGTTATTGTTAGGGCTAGTGCTAGGTTTTTGTTTAGGGTAAGGCTAGATTTATGACTCTATTTAGAATTAGGTTTGGTCTAGTCCTAGTGTTAACTTTAGGTTGAAGTATATGTTTACCAGTAGGGGTAGTGTCAGGGTTTGCTTTAGGGTTAGGGTCAGGTTTAGATCTAGGGTTGGTGTTTGGTTAAAAATAAGAATCAAGGTTAGGATTAGGGTTAAAGCTAGAATGAGGGCTAGGTTTGGGACTAGTAATAGAGTTAGGGTTTGGGGTAGGCTAAGGATTAAGTTTAGGACTAGAGTAGCATTAGGGAGAGGGCTTGGCTTGGGGTAAGGAATGAATTCCAGGTACGGTTATGGTTAGAGTTAGAGTCAGGGCTAGGATTAGGGCTAGAATTTGTGTTAGCATTAGGGTTATGGCTAATGTAAGAACTAGTTTTCTGATTAGAACTAGTTCTATGGTAAGCGTTATGGCAATGTTTAGAGCTAGGTGTATTGTTAGGGTCCGACTCAGGGTCAGGGTTATTTCTATGGTTAGAGTTAGGACTCAAAATAGGGCTAAGTTTAGGGACAGTTGTAAGGTTAGTGTCTGCTTTAGGTTAAGGATTAAGGTTAGGATTATGGCTTGGTTTTGTTTTAGGGCTAGGGAAGGGTTAGGGCTAGTTTTCCAATTAGCATTAGGTTTAGGGCTAGTGTTAGGGTGAGGTTTGAGCTTAAGTTTAGAGTTTACAACCAGGTTTAGGGCTAGGGTGATGTTTAGAGTTAGGGTTGGGCCTAGGGATAGGGCTAGGTTTGGGGTTATGATAAGGGATAGGTTTTGAATTTTGGATAGGGCTAGAGTGAGAGTTAGAGTTAGTCTTAGGGCTAGGGATAGGATTAGGTTTAGGATTAGGTTTCAATTAGGGCTAGGATTAGCCCTAGGGATAGTGTTAAGTTTTGGCCTAGAGTTAGGGCTAAGGTTAGGGTTAGCGTTGGGGTTAGGGTAAGGTATGATGGTACAGCTACATTTTGGGCTAGGGCATGGGATACAATTATGGTCAGGGCTTAAGTTAAGTTTAGGACTAGGATTAAGGCTAGGTTTAGGGCTAGAATTAGGGGTATGGTTTGTGTTAGGATTAGGGCTAGTATTAGGTCTAGGGCTAATGTCAGTTCTAGGATTATGGTTAGGGATAGTTTTAGAATTAGGTTTATACCCAGATCTGTTGTAAGGGTTATGATGAGTGTTAGTGTCAGGTTTACAGATGGGGGTATTATTAGGGTCAGAGTCAGCGTTAGGGTATAGGTTAGGTTAAGGTTTAGGGTTAGGATTAAATTAGCATTAGGGTTAGGGTAATGGTTATGGTTAGGTTTCAGCTTCAGATTATGTTTAGTATAATGGACAGGGTTAGCGTAAGGCATAGGGTTAGAGTTAGGCCTAGGGATAGAATTTGGTTAAAGATATGGTTCAGATAATGGATAGGATTAGAGCTACAGTTAGGACTAGGATTATGGTTAGGTTATGTCTATGGTTAGGATTAGGCCTAGGGTTAGAATTTGCTTAGGGTTATGATTAGGGTAATGGATAAAATTATATCTAGGTTGAGGGCTCATGTTATGGTTAGGAATAGGGCTATGGTTTGGTTTAAGTTTCGGGTTAGGACAAGGTTTATTTTTAGGGTTAGGTTTAGGTTAAGTGTTAGGGCTAGGGATAGGGTTAGGGCTACAAATAAAAATAGAGTTAGGGCTTGGATTAGAGCTAGGTTTGGGGTTAGGTTAGGGCTAATGTAGGACTATGGCTAATGTAAGGACTAGGGTTACGATTAGGGCTAGTATTAGGGTTAGTATTAGGTCTAGTTCTAGTGTTTATATTAGGTTTAGGTTTAAGGGGATGATTAGAGATAGGGTTAGTGTTAGGGTCAGAGTCAAGATCAGTGTTACTTTTAGGATTAAGAATAGAACTCGAATTATAGTGAGGGTTAAAGCTAGGTGTAGGGTTAGGATTTGTGTTAGAGTTATGGTAAGAATTACGGATAGGGCTAATATCAGGTCTAGGGTTCCCTTTAGGTTAGGGTTACTGTTGGGGCTATGACTCAGTTTTGTTTTAGAGCCAGGGCTAGAATTAGGGCTAGTTTGGGGATTAGCAATAGTGTTAGGGCCAATTGTAAGGTGAGGTTAAATCTTACATTAATGTTTATGGTTAGATCTAGGTTTAGGGCTAGGGCTATGGATAGGGATAAAGTTAGGGCTAGTGTTACAGTTATGATAACAAGGATATAACTAAAAATAGGGCTAGGGCAAGAGTTAGAGTTTGTCTTAGGTCTAGGGTTATGGGTGGGTTTAAGGTTAGGGCTAAATTAGGGCTAGGATTAGTGCTAGGGTTAGTGTTATGTTTAGGGCTAGGGTTAGGGTTAGTGTTAGTGTTAGAGATAGGGTTAGGTTTAGGGAAAGGGATGGGGTTATAGCTAGATTTAGGGATAGGATAAGAATAGAATTAGGTTTAGGACTAGGTTAGGGTTCGGGTCATGATTAAGGCTAGCTTTAGGCCTAGGTTTGAGGGTTTGTGTTAGAGCCAGGGCTAGGATTAGGGATAGGGATAATGTCAGGTCTATGGTTTTGGTTAGGAATAGTTTTAGGGTTAAGTTATGGCTAGGTCTAATGTAAGGATTATGTTTAGGGTAAGGGTCACATTTAGAGCAAGGCATATTATGAGGGTTAGTGTCAGGTAGGGTTTGGTTTAGTTTAGGGTTTAGAGTTAAGTGTTGAATTAGCGTTAGGGTTAGGGTTAGAAGTAGGGTAATGGATAGGGTTAGGTTTAGGGTTCAAGTTAAGTTTGGAGTAATGGATAGGGTTAGTGTTAGCAATAGGGTTAGTGTTAGGCCTATGGTTAACATTTGAGTTAGGCTTATCTTTATGTTAATGGATAAGGTTAGAGATAAGGTTAATGCTAGGCTTAAGTTTAGGATTAGGGCTAGAGTTAGGTTTAGGCCTAGGGTTAGTATCAGGGTTAGGTTTAGGGTAAGTGTTAGGATATGAGTTAGGGAGATGGTTAGGGTTAGAGTCAGGGCTAGGGTTATGGTTAGGGTAACGATTAGGGCTAGGTTAAGTGCTAGGATAAGGCTAGGTTTGTGTGGTGTTTATGGCTAGCATTAGGGCTATCAGTTAGGATTAGGGTTAGGGTTAGAGTTAGGGCCAGAATTAGGACTAGTTTTGGGTCTAGGGATAGGGTTAGTCTTTGGCTTAGGTTAAGGGTTATTTTTAGGGCTAGTGCAAAGTAGGGCTAGGGATAAATTTATGACTATATTTAGGATTATGTTGGTCTAGTGATAGTGTTACTGTTAGGTTTAGGTACAGGTTTACTGGTAAAGGTAGGGGTAGGGGTAGGGTCCAGTTTAGGTTTAGTGTGAGGTTTTGTTCTAGGGTTAGTGTTAGAGTCAGAATAAAGGTAAGGGTTAGGGTTAGTGTTACAACTAAAATGAAGCCTAGGGTTAGGACTAATAATAGAGTTGGGGATTGGGGTAAGCTAAGGATTAGGGTTAGGACTAGGTAACATTAGGGTGAGGTTTGGCTTAGGGAAAGGTATGGGTTTAGAGGTAGGATAGGGATAGGGATAGATTTAGGACTATGTTTAGGGATAGGGTTAGGTCTTGGGGTTAAACCTAGGTTTAGAGCTTGGATTAGTGCTATGATTTGTGTTAGCTTTAGGGCTATGGCCAATGAAAAAACTTGGTTTCTTATTAGGGTTAGTTCTAGGGTTAGTGTTAGGGCAATGTATAGAGCTAGGGTTAGTGTTAGGATTGGAGTCAGGGTCAGGGTGCCTTCTAGGGTTAGGTTTAGCAATCAAATTATGGCAAGGTTTAGGGCTAGGTTTATGGTTAGTGTTTGGATTCGGTTAAGAGTTAGGGTTAGGCTTATGGCTCAGTTTTGTTTCAGGGCTAGGTTAGTGTTAGGGCTAGTTTTCCAATTAGCATTAGGGTCAGGGCTAGTGTTTGGGTGAGCTTTAGGCTTAAAGTTAGGGTTATATTCACATTTAGAGCTAGGGCAAAGTTTTGGGGTAAGATTGGGGCTAGGGATAGGGCTAGAATTTGGGTAAGAGCTCAGGTTATGGTTATGGCTAGTTTTAAAGTTAGGGTTATGGGTAAGTCTAGTGTTAGGGTTAGGTTTTGGGTTAGGATAAGGTTTAGAGTTAGGGTTTGCATTAGGGTAAGCATCAGTGTTTGGGTTAGGGTTAGGGCCAGAATTAGAAAGAGTGTTACGTCTAGAGATAGGATTAGTCTTTGTGTTAGGTTAAAGGTTATGGATAGGGTTAGTTCAAGGTTTTTGTTTAGGGCTAGGGCTAGATTTATGACTCTATTTAGGATTACGTTTGGTCTAGTGCTAGTGTTATTGTTAGGTTTAATTTTAGGTTTACAAGCTTTAGGCTTAAAGTTAGGGTTATATTCACATTTAGAGCTAGGGCAAAGTTTTGGGGTAAGGTTGGGGCTAGGGATAGGGTTAGAGTTTGGGTTATGGTAAGGGATAGGTTTAGAACTAGGGATAGGGATAGGGTGAAAGAGTTAGTATTAGGTCTAGGGATAGGTTTAGGTTTAGGGTTAGGGCTAAATTAGGGCTAGGATTAGTGCTAGGGTTAGTGTTAGGTTTAGGTCTAGGTTTAGTGCTAGGGTTAGGGTAAGGTATGATATTACTGCTACGTTTTGGGCTAGGTCAAGGGATAAAATTAGGGATAGGACTGGGGTTAAGGTTATGGTTAGGATTAAGGCTAGGCTTACTGCTAGGATTAGGGCTAGGATTTGTTTTAGGGTTAGGGCTTGAATTACAACTAGGGCTAAAATCAGGTCTAGGATTATTGTTAGGGATAGTTTTAGGGTTAGGTTTAAAGCCAGATCTATTTTAAGTGTTAGGTTGAGTGTTAGGGTCAGCTTTGCAGGTAGGGTGTTTTTAAGGTTGGATTCAGGGTTAGGGTGTGTGTTAGATTAAGGTTTAGGTTAGGGCTCAAGTTAACATTAGGGTTAGTATTAGGGTTAGGGTAATGGATATGGTTAAGTTTAGGGTTCATTTTATGTTTAGGGTAATGGACAGCCTTAGGGTTAGGGATAGTGTTAAGAATAGGCCTAAGGATAGAATTCAGTAAGGGTTATGGTTAGGGTAATGGATAGGATTAGAGCTACAGTTAGGCATAGGGTTATTGCTAGGTTAGAGCTATGGTTAGTGTTAAGCCTCATGATTATTACTCTAACCATAACCCTTAAGCATTATGGTTAGGGTAATAAATAAGATTAGAGCTAAGTTTAGGGCTAGGGTTATGGTTAGGATTAGCACCATCATTCAGGTTAGTTCAATGTTTAATTTTTTGGTTAGGTTTAGTTTAAGTGAGAGGGCTAGTGTAATGGTTAGGGATAGGGTTATTGCTAAGGTTAAGGGTCAGATTAGGGTTAGGTTTTGGTTTGGGTTAGGAATAAGGTATTACCACAGCTATTGTAAGAACTAGAGTTAAGATAAAGGTTAGTTTTAGAGATAGCATTTGGTCTAGGTCAAGGTCTAGTGTTTAGATTAGGTTTAGGTTTAGGGAGATGATTAGAGTTAGGGTTAGTGTTAGGGTCAGATTCAGGATCAGTGTTACTGCTCAAGGTTAGGGATGGGACTCGGATTAGGGCTAGGATTAAGGCTAGGTGTAGGGTTAGGTTTTGTGTTAGGATTGGGGTAAGAATTAGGGAAAGGGCTAATGTCAGGTCTAGCATTACCGTTAGGCTAGGGTTAGGTGAGAACTATGGCTCAGTTTTGTTTTAGAGCCAGGGCTAGGGTTAGGGTTAGTTTTAGGATTACTGATAGTGTTAGGGCTAGTTGTAGGATGAACTTTAGGCTTAGATTTATTTTTATGGTTAGATCTAGGTTTAGGGTTACTGTTTGCATTAGGATTAAGGTTAGGACTAGTGTTAGGTTTACGTTAATGGATAGGGTTATAACTAGAAATAAGACTGGGGTGTGATTAGTGTTATTCTTTGGGCTTGCATTAGGGGTAGGTTTAGGGTTAGGGCTAAATTAGTGCTAGGATTAGTGCTAGGGTTAAAGTTAGTGTTAGGTCTAGGATTAGGGCTAGGGTTAAAGTTAGTGTTAGTTTCAGGATTAGGGTTAGATTTGGCAGAAGGGATGGGGTATAGCTAGGTTTAGAGGTAGGGTTTGGGTTAAAATTTTAGTTAGGGCTACGATTAGGGTTTAGGTTAGAATTAAGGCTTGGTTTACTGCCAGGATGAGGGATGTGTTAGTACAAGTTCTAAGATTAGGGCTAAGGCTAATGTCAGGTCTAGGTTCAAAGTAAGTGGAAAGTTTTATGGTTAGGTTATGGCTAGGTCTAGTGTAAGGGTTAGGTTTTGTGTAAGGGTCACTTTTAGAGCTAGGTGTTTAATTAGGGTAAGAGACCGGGTATGGTTTGGTTTAGGTTAAGGTTTAGGATTAAGGCTTTTATTAGCATTGGGGTTCGGTTTAGGATTCAGGTAATGGATAGGATTAGGTTTAGAGTAATGGATATGGTTATTTTTAGCAATAGGGTTAGTGTTAGGCCTAGGGTTAGCATTTGGTTTAGGCTTATCTTTAGGATAATGGATAGGGTTAGAGCAAAGTTTAGGGCTATTCTTAAGGTAAAGTTTATGGCTCAGGTTAAGGTTGGCCTAGGGTTAGTGTCAGGGTTAGGTTTAGGGTAAGTATTAGGGTTTGACATAGGGTTAGGTCTAGGGTAAGGTTTAGGGTTAGAGTCAGAGTTAAGGTTAGGGTTAGTGTTATGATTATAGAAAGTGTTAGAGTTTGAGATAGGTTTAGGACTAGGTCGAGGGTTAGGGTTAGTGTTAGGTCTAGGGTTACGGTTAGTGTTACAATTAAGGCTAGGTTTAGCTCTAGATAAGGGCTAGGTTTGTGTGATATTTATGGCTAATGTTAGGGCTATGAGTAGTGTAAGAGCTCGGGTTAAGGTTATGGCTAGTTTTAGGGTTATGTTTATGAATAAGACTAGTGTTAGGGTTAGGTTTTGTAAGGATAAGGTTTAGAGTTAGGGTTTGTGTTAGGGTAAACATCAGTGTTGGGTTAGTGTTAGGGCCAGAATTAGGAAGGGTGTTGGCTCTAGATATAGGGTTAGTCTTTGTGTTGGGTTAAAGGATATGGTTAGGGCTAGTTCAAGGTTTTTGTTTAGGGCTAGGGCTAGATTAATGACTCTGTTTAGGATTAAGTTTGGTCTAGTGTTAGTGATACTGTTAGGTTTAAGAATAGGTTTACAGGTAGGGGTAGAGTTAGGGTCCAGTTTAGGGTTAGTGTGAGGTTTAGATCTAGAGTTAGTGTTAGGGTCAGAATAAGGGTCAGGTTTTGTGTTAGGGCTAGAGCTAGAATGAGGCCTGGGGTTAGGACTAGTAATAAAGTTGGGGTTTGGGATAGGCTAAGGATTATTGTTAGGACTAGGGTAGAATTAGGATGACGGTTTGCGTAGGGTAAGTGATAGGTTCAGAGGTATGGTTAGGATTAAGGATAGGTTAGGGTTAGAATTTGTGTTAGAGTTAACATTAGTGTTTAGGTTTGGGTTATAGTTAGGTTAAGGGGTAGTATTAGTGTTAGGAAAAGGGTTAGTCTTTGGTATAGCGTTAGGATTATGTGAGTGTTTGGGTTAGTGTTAGGGTCAGGCTTAGGTATAGTGTTAGGGTTAGGGTTAGAAATAGGAACAGGGTTAAGTTTAGTGTTATGTTTGTGTTTGTGTTAGGGTTATGGTTAAGGTTACTGTTAGGTTTAGAAATAGGGTTAGGGTTAGTGTTAGGATTAGGGTTAGTGTTCTGGTTAGGGTTAAGCTTAGGGTAAGGTTTAGGGTTAGGGTTTAGTGTTAGCCTTAAGGTTAGAGTTAGGTTTATTGTTAGGGTTTAGGTGAGGGTTAGGATTAGTGTTAGGGTTAGGTATATGGTTAGAGTTAGTCTTAGGGTTAGTGTTAGTGTTTTGTTAGGGTTAAATTTTGGGGTAGGATTACAGTTATGATTAGGATTACAGTTAGGGTTAGGTTTCATGTTAGGGTTTGTGTTAGGGTTAAATTTGGGTTAGAGTTAGGATTACAGTAAGATTAGGATTACAGTTAGGGTTAGGGTTAGTGTTAAGGTTAGTCTTAGTTTTAGGGTTAGTGTTAGGTTCAGGGTTAGTTTTTGTGATAGGGTTAGGGTTAGGGTTATGGTTCAGTTTAGGTTTAGGGTGACTTTTAAAGTTAGGGTTAGGTTTAGGATTAGTGTTAGGGTTTGTGTTAGGCTTTGGCTTAGGGTTTGTGTTAGGACTAGCATTTGGGTTAGCATTAGGTTTAGGTTTAGGGTCAGGGTTAGGGTTAGTGTTAGGGTTAGGTTTAGGGTTAGGGTTCACGTTAGTGTTATGGTTAGAGTTAGGGTTAGGTTTAGAGTTAGTGTTAGGTTTAGGCTTAGGGTTAGGGTTAGTTTTAGTTATAGAGTTATGTTTGGGGTTAGGGTTAGTGTTAAATTTAGGGTTAAATTTAGTGTTAGGGTTAGTGTGAGGGTTAGTGTTAGGGTTAAGGTTAGGTAGAGTTTAGGGTCAGGGTTAGTTCAGGGTTAGGGTTATGGTTTGGGTTAAGATTTGTGTTAGGTTAGGATTGGGTTGAAAGTTAAGTTTTGTGTTTGGGTTATTTAGGATGTGGGTTAGTGTTAGGGTTACAGTTAGGGTTAGGGTTAGGGTTCATGTTAGGGTTAGGGTTAGGGTTAGTGTTAGGGTAAGGTGTAGGTTTACAGAAAGGGTTAGAATTATTGTTACGGTTAGGGTTAGGGTTAGTGTTAGAATTAGTGTTTGGGTTAGGTTTAGAGTTAGGTTTAGGGTTAGTGTTAGGGTCAGGGTTACATTTAGTGTTAGGGTTAGGTTTATGGTGAGGTTTAGTGTTAGTGTTAGTGTAGGGTTAGGGTAGGTTTAGTGTTATGGTAAGGGTTAGAGTTAGGGTTAGGATTAGTGTTTAGTTTAGGGTTGTGTTAGGGTTAGATTTAAAATTAGGGTTAGGTTAAGTTTATGTCTAGTGTTACTGTTAGGATTAGGTTTTTGTTAAGGGGTGTGGTTTGGGTTAGTGTAAGGGTTAAGGTTAAAGTTAGGGTTAGTGTTAGTGTTTGGGTTATGGTTATATTTAGGTTTAGGGTTAGTTTTAGGTTTAGGTTTAAAGTTAGGTTTAGGGTTAGACTTAGGTGAGTGATAGGGTTAGGGTCAGGATTAGAGTTAGGATTAGTGTTAGGGTTAGGGTTAGGGACAGGATTAAGTTTAGGTTTCGTTTATGGTTTATGTTAGGGTTAGGGTTAGGTTTAGGGTTAGTGTTATGGTTAGGGTTAGTTTTAAGTTTAAGGTTAGGGAAATGGTTAGGTTTAGGGTTGATGTTAGGATTAGGGTTAGAGTTAATTTTAGTGTTAGGTTTAGGGTTAGTGTTAGTGTTAGGGCTAGGTTTAGGGTTAGCTTTAGTGTTAGTGTTAGGGTTAGGGTTAGAGAGAGTGTTAGGGTTAGGAATAGGTTTAGGGTTATGGCTGGGTTTAGGGTTAGGTTTATTGTTACAGTTAGGGTTAGGGTTAGGGTTTGTTTTAGAGTTAAGGTTATGTTAGGTTTAGTTTTAGGCTTAGGGTTACAGTTAGGATTCGGGCTAGGTTTAGGTTTTGTTTTAGAGTTAGGGTTAGGGTAAGGGTCAGTGTTACGGTTAGGGTTAAGCCTTGGTTTATAATTGGTGTTTTCTTGAGTGTTAGAGTTAGGCTCATGGTTAGTGTTAGGGTTAGTGTTAGGTTAAGTTTAGGTTTACTGTGCGATTTAGCATTAGTATCAGTGTTAGGGTTATGGATAGTGTTCATGTTAGTTTTAGGGTTAGGTTTAGGTTTAGTTTTAGGTTTAGGGTTATGGTTAGGTTTTAGTTTAGGGTTAAGTAAAGGTTAGAGTTAGGGGTAGTTTTGTGTTAGGATTAGGGTTTGGGATCATGTTAGAGTTAGGGATAGATTTATGGTTAGTTTTATTTTTAGGATTAGGGTTACAGAAAGCATTATGGTTAGGGCTCAGGTCTGGGTGAGTGTAAGTGTTAGGGCTAGGGTTAAAGTTTGTGTTAGGGTTAGTGTTAGGGTTAGTGTTAGGGTAAGGGTTAGGATTAGGGTTAGGTTAATGTTAGATGTAGGTTTAGGTTAGGGTTAGGGTTAATGAAAGGGCTAGGCTTAGAATTAGGGTTAGGGTTAGTGTTAGGGTTCAGATTAGGTTTAGGAGTAGTAATAGGGTTAGGATTGTGGGTAAGGTTAGTGTTAGTTTTAGGGTCAGGCTTAGTGTTAGGGTTTGTGTTAGGATTAATTTTAGCATTAGGGTTATGTAAGGCTTAGGGTTGGGGTTAGGTTAGGGTTAGGGTCAAGGTTTGGGTGGATTTGTGTTAAGATTAGGGTTACTTTAGGGTTAGGGTTACAGTAAGTGTTAGGGTTAGAGTTAGGGTTAGAGTTAGTGTTAGGTTTAGAGTTAGGGTTAGTGTTAGGGTTAGGGTTAGGTTTAGGGTTAGGTTTGGATTAGTGTTAGGTTTAGGTTAGGTTTAGGGTTTGCTTAAGGGTTAGTGTTAGAGTTAGCATTCTTGTTAGGGTTAGTGTTAGAGTTAGTGTTAATTTTAGGGTTAGTGTTAGGATTAGGGCTAGTGTTAGTGTAATGGTTAAGGTTAAACTTAGGGTTAAAATTAGTGTTTGGGTTAGGGGTTAGGGTTAGACTTAGGTCTATGATTAGTGTTATGGTTAGTGTTTAGTTAGGTTTAGGCTTAGGGTGAGGTTTAGGGTTAGTGTTAGTGTTAGGGTTAGGTTTAGAGTTAGAGTTAAGGTTGGGGTTAGGTTTAGGTTTATTGTTAGTATTAGGGTTAGGGTTAGGATAAGTTTTAGGTGTAGGGTTAGGATTAGGGTTAGGTATTGGGTTAGGTTTAGGACTACATTTAGAGATAATGTTAGATTTAGGGTTAAGGTTAGTGTTAGGGTTAGGTTTCGTGTTTGTGTTAGGGTTAGGGTCAGTGTTAGCTTTAGAGTAAGGTTTAAGGTAAGTGTTATGGTTATTGTTTGGGTCCAGGTTAGCGTTGTATTATGGTTAGGGTTATGTTTAGGGTTATGTTAGTGTTAGGTTTCATTTTGGGGTTAGGATTAGGGTTAGTGCTAGGTTTATGTTTAGGGTTAGGTTTAGGGTTAGTGTTAGGGTTTGGTTTAGAGTTATGGTTAGTGTTAGTATTAGGCTTAGAGTTAGGTTTAGGGTTAGGGTTAGAGTTAGGGTTAGGGTTAGGTTTAGGGTAAGTGTTAAGTATAGGGTTATGGTTATGGTTAGAGTGAGGTTTAGGTTTAGCTTTATGGTTAGGATTAGGGTTACGATTAGGGTTAGAATTTGTGTCAGATTTAGTGTTAGTGTTAGGGTTAGGTTTTGGGTTAGAGTTTGTGTTACAGTTAGCATTAGATCTAGGATTAGGGTAACTATTAAGGTTAGGGTTAGGGTTATGGTTACAGTTAGTGTTAGGTTTAGGGTTAGGTTTAGATTTACGGTTAGTATTAGGGTTAGGTTTAGGTTTAGTGTTAATGTTTGAGTTAGGGTTAGTTTTAGGGTTAGGTAACGGTTATGGTAATTGTTAGGTTAGGATCACGGTTATGGTTTGGTTTAGGGTTATGATTAGATTTAGTATTAATGTTTGTGTATGTGTTAGGGTTAGGGATAAGTTAGTGTTCATGTTAGGGTTAGGGTTGTGTTAGGGTTTGGGTGAGGATTAGGGTTAGTGATATATTTAGGGTTAGGGTTCATGTTAGGGTTAGGGTTAGGGTTAGTGTTATGGTTAGTGTTAAGTTTAGGATTAGGGTTAGGTTTAGGTAAGACATTAGGATTATGTTAAGGTTAGGATTATGGTTTGAGTTTGGGTTTGTGTTAGATTTAGGGTTAGGATTAGGGTTGGGTTAAGGTTAGGGTTAGGGTTAGAGTTAAGGTTAGTGTTTGGGTTAGTGTTAGTGATAGTTTTATGGTTAGGGTGGGGATTAGAGTTCATGTTAGGGTTAGGCATATGATTAGGGTTAGGGTTAGGGTTAGGGTTTTGTTTAGGGTTATTGTTATTGGTAGGTTTAGGGTTCGTGTTAGGTTTAAGAATAGGTTTAGTGTTAGGTTTAGTGTTAGCCATAGGGATAGTGTTGGGGTTAGGGATAGTGTTAAGTTTAGTGATAGGTTTAGGTTTAGGGTTAGTGTAAGGCTTAGTGTTTGTTTTATGGTTAGGGTTAGGTTTAGGGTTCATGTTAGGGTTACGGTTATGGTTAGGTTTAGTGTTAATTAAGGATTAGGTTTATGGTTAGGTTTCTGGTTAGGGTTAAGTTTAGTTTAAGAGTTACGGTTAGTGTTAGTGTTAGGGCTGGAGTTAGTGTTTGGGTTAGGTTTTGTGTAAGGGTTAGGGTTATAGATATATTTAGGATTAGGTTTAGGTTAGGGTTATGGTAAAAATTAGGGTTAGGTTTGGGGAATTGGTTAATGTAAGGGTTAGGGTTACGGTTAAGTTAGGATTACTGTTAGGTTTAGGGTTAGGGTTTGTGTTAGTGTAAGTTTAAGGGTTAGTATTTGGGTAACAGTTAGGATTAGGGTTAGTTTTAGGATTAGAGTTAGAGTTAGTGTTAGGTGTAGGGTGAGATTTTTGGTTAAGTATAGAGTTAGGTTTAGGGTTAGTGTAAGGATTAGTGTTATGGTTAGGGTTAGGTTTAGGGATAGGTTTAGTGTTAGGGTTATGGTTAGCTTTTGTGTTTGGGGTAGTGTTAGGGTTAGTGTTAGGTTTAGTGTTAGGTTTAGGATTATGTTTAGTGTTAGGGTTAATGTTAGGATTAAAGTTAGTGTTAGTATTAGGGATCGCGTTAGGTTTAGGGTTATTGTTAGATTAAGGGTTAGTGTTAGGGTTAGGGTTAATATTATGGTTATGGTTAGTTTTATAGTTTGGTGTAAGTTTAAGGTTAGTATTAGGATTAGTGTTAGTGTTCAGGTATAGTTTGTGTTAGGGTTGGGTTTTGTGTTAGGATTAAGGTTATGGTTAGGGTTATTGTTCGCATAGGTTTAGAGTTAGGTTTAAGATTATTGTTGGGTTTAGGGTAAGGATTAGGGTTAGATTTAAGATTAGGTTTAGTTTTAGGGTTAGGGTTAGTGTTAGGGTAAGAGTTAGGGTTAGGGTTAGTTTTACGGTAGTGTTAGCTTTATAATTAGGGTTAGGTTGGGTTAGGTTTAGGGTTAGAATTAGGGTTAGTGCTACGGTGAGCTTTAGGGTTAGGGTTAGGATTATTGCTTGGGTTAGGGTTAGTGTTAGGTTTAAGATTAGTGTTAGGTTTACGGTTAGGGTAATGTTGAGGTTCAGATTTAATATTAGCATCGGGATAGGGTTAGGATTAGGGTGAGGGTTAGTGTTAGTGTTAAGGTTAGGGTAAGGTTTATGGTTAGTATTAAGGTTAAGATTAGGGTTACGGTTTGGGTTATTGTCAATGTTAGGGTTATGGTTAGTGTTAGGGTTAGTGTTCTGGTTGGAATTAGGGTTAGTGTTTGGTAAGGGTTTCCATTAGGGTTAGGTTAGGTTTAGGGTTATGGATTGGGTTATGGTTTGTGTTAGGTTTAAAGTTAGGGTTAATGTTAGATTTAAGGTTAGGGTTATGGTTAGGGTTAGGATCAGTGTTAGGGTTATAAATACAGTTAGGGTTATTTTTAGCTTTAGGGTATAATTTTAGGGTTAGCGTTACTTTTAGTGTTAGGGATAGTGTTAGGTTTAGGGTTATGGTGGTTATGGTTAAGATTCATGTTAGGTTTAGGTTTATGGTTAGGGTAAATATTATGGTTAGGGTTAGCGTTACATTTCGAGTTAGTGTTAGGGTTAAGGTTATGATTAGGTTTAGATTTAAGATAAGTGATGATGTTAGGGTTAGCTTAGTGTTTGAGTTAGGGTTTGGGTGAGTGTTATGATTATGGTTAGGGTTAGGGTTTGTGTTTCATCTAGGGTTAGGGTTAGGGTTAGGGTTAGGCTTAGGGTAAGGATTAACATTTGTGTTAGGTTTAGGGTTAGGGTTAGGCTTAGGGTTAGTGATAGAGTTAGGGTTTTGATTAGGGTTAGTGTTTGGTTTAGAGTTATGGTTAGGTAAGAGTTAGGGTTAGGGTTAGGGTTAGGGTTAGTTTAGGATTAGGGTTATGGTTTTCATTAGGGTTTGTGTTAGGGTTAGGTTTAGGGTTATAGTTACACTTAGGGTTAGGATTAAGGTTAGGGTTCGTGTTAGGGTTAATGCTAGGGTTAGGGTTAGGGTTTAATTTAGTATTAGGTTTAGTGTTAGTGTAGTGTTAGGGTTAGTGTTAGGGTTAGTGTTAGGTTTATGATTCGGGTTAGAGATTTGAACAGGGTTAGTGATAAGGTTAGGATTTGTGTTAGTGTTATGGTTAGGTATAAGGTTTTGGTTAGTTTTAGGGTTAGGGTTAGTGTAGGTTTAGAAATAGGGTTAAGTTAATAATAGGTTTTTGGTTAGGGTTCAGTATGGATTTCAGGTTATGGTTACGGTTAGGGTTAGTGTTAGGTTAGGGTTAGGATTAGGTTTAGGGTTACTGTTAGGATTAGCGTTAGAGTTAGGATTAGTTTAATGTTAGGGTTAGGTTTAGGGTTAGTAATAGGGTTAGGGTTAGGGTTAATGTTAGATTTAGTTTAGGGATATGGTCAGGTTTAAGGTTAGGATTACTGTTAGGATTATTGTTAGGTTTTGTTGTAGGTTTACGGATAGGTATATGGTTACGGTTATGGTTACAGTTAGTTTTAGGGTTTTGGTTAGTGTTAGGGTTATGGTTAAGGTTAGGTTTGTGTAAGGGTAAATAAGAGTTAGGTTTAGGGTTAGAGTTTGTGTTATGGTAAGGGTTAAGGTTAGTGTTTTGTTTAGGTTTAGGGTTAGGATTAGAGTTATTATCAGAGTTAGTTTTAGGGTTAGGGTTAGCATGAGAGTTAGTGTTAATGTTAAAGTTAGGGTTAGGGTTCAGGTTAGGTTTAGGTTTAGTTTTAGGGTTAGGTTTAGGTTAGAGTTAGGGTTAGGTTTAGGGTTCGTGTTATGGTTAGGGTTAGGGTTAGTTGTATGTTTAGGTTTAGGGTTAGTATTAGAGTTATTGTTAGGGTTAGTTTTACAGTTAGAGTTAGTGTTAGGGTTAGTGTTAGGGTTAGGTTTAGTTTTAAGGTTAGGGTTAGGATAAGGTTTCGGTTATTATTAAGTTTAATGTTTGGGTTAGGGTTACTGTTTAAGGTTAGGTAAGGTTGAGGGTAAAGGTTAGATTAGGGTCAGTGTTATGGTTTGTGTTAGAGTTTCTGTTAGGTTTAGAGTTAGAGTTAATATTAGTGTTAGGGTTAGGGTTAGTGTTAGGGTTAGGGTTAGGGTTAGTGTTAAGTTTAGGGTTAGGTTTAGGTTTAGTGTAAGGGTTAGTTTTAGGCTTTGGGTCAGGGTTGGGCTTATAGAATGGTTAGGGTTAGGTTTCCTGTTAGTGTTAAGATTATGGTTAGTGTTAGGGCTACTGTTAGCATTAGGATTAGGGTTAGGTTTAGGTAAGTGTAAGTTTTAGGTTTAGGTTTAGGGTTAGGGTTATTGTTAGGGTTAGTTTTAGGGTTAGTGTTAAGGTTAGTTTTAGGTTTAGGTTTAGGGTTAGGGTTAGTATTCATTTTAGGTTTAGGGTTAGGTTTAGGGTTAGGTTAAGTGTTAGGGTTAGGGTTAGGGTAATGGTTAGAGTTAGTGTTATGCTTATGTTAGGTTAGGGTTAGTGTTAGTGTAAGTGATAAGTTTAGTGTTAGGGTTAGATTGAGGTTTAATGTTAGGGTTTGCATTATTATTAGGGTTAGTGTTTAGCTTAGAGTTAGGGTTAGGGTTAGGTAAGGGTGAGGGTTAGGTTTAGATTAGGGTCAAGGTTATGAGTTGAGTTAGGGTTATTCTTAGGTTTAGGTTTAGGGTTAGGGTTAGGATTAGGGTTAGAGTTAGTGTTAGGATTAGATTTTTGGTTATGTTTAGTGTTAGGGTTAGGATTAGGGTTAGGGTTAGTGTTAGGTGTAGGTTTAGGGTTAGTGTTAGGGTTATGTCTCATGTAAGGGTTCATGGTAGAGTTATGGTTTGGTTTAGGTTTAGTGTTCCTGTTAGAATTAGTTTTAGTTTAGTGTTACCTTTAGGTTTAGGGTGAGGGTTAGGGTTAGGGTTCATGTTTTTGCTTAGCGTTAGGGTTAGGTTTAGGATTAGTGATTGGGTTAGGGTAAATATTAGGTTAGGGTTAGGATTATGGTTATGTTTACGGTGAGGTTTAGAGTTTGCATTAGTGTTCGGGTTCAGGTTAGGCTTAGGGTTAGTGTTAGTTTTAAGTTTAGGGTTATGTTTAGGTTTAGTATTAGAGTTAGAGTTTAGGTTTGGGTGAGGCTTAGACTTAGTGGTATAGTTAGGGTTAGGGTGTGTGTTAGGGCCAGGTTTAGTGTTAGGGTTAGTGTACTGGTTAGAATTAAGGTTAGTGTTACATAAGAGTTAGCATTAGGGTTAGGTTAGGGTTAGGGTTACGGATTGTGTTATTGTTTGTGTTAGGGTTTGGGTTAGGCTTCAAATTAGATTTAAGGTTAGTGTTAGGTTAGGTTTAGGGTTAGTGTACGGTTAGTGTTAGATTTAGAGATAGGCTTAAAGATAAGATTCTTGTTAAAGTTAGGGTTAGGGTTAAAGTAAGTGTTATGTTTCAGTTTAGGATTACGATTAGAGTTAGTTTTAGGGTTAGGGTTAGTGTTATGCTTAGTTTTAAGTTTACGGTTAGTGTTAGGGTTAGTGCTAGGGTTTGGTTT
>NW_027287706.1:0-90584 GCF_047511675.1 Marmota flaviventris
CAGCAAATATTTTTTCACCCTAACTTGTTGTTAACTCGACAGGAAAGATAAGTATACCCGTTGCATTTGGCTGCCCAAATTTAGATCTTCTAGGCTGAATAGTTGGTTTGCAGGAATACTTTGAAATTTTAGGTTTCACTTCATTTTCCCCTATACGGATACATGCACATGGAACTCTAAATAAAACACGGTTTTTGCTGTGTGCTTGTACCTTGACTCTTTCAACTAGTTCTCAGTGCACTCTCTATGCATTGTTCCCTGTTGAAGTAGCCCTAAGCAGAGGCAAGGAAAACACACTTTCTTTGGAAAGTATTCACCGAGCTTCCAAAAAACTCAGAGATTACGGAAACCTCAGCAAATATTTTGTCACCCTATCTTGTTGATACTTGGTAGGAAAAAGGTGTATACCAGTTGCGCTTGGCTGCACAAATTTTGATCTGCTAGGTTGAAGCATTCCTTTGCAGGATGACTTTGAATATTTAGGTTTTACTACATTTTCCCCTCTAGGGATACATGCTTTTGAAAATCTAAATCAAACACGGTTTGTGCTAGCTGCTTGAAACTTGACTCACTGAATGAATTCTCATTGTGCTCTCTCTGCTTTGTTACCAGTTTATGTACGCCTAAGCAGAGCAAAGAAAAATAGACTTTCATTTGAACGTGTTTGTAGAGCATCCACAGAACTCAAGAGTTTACTGGACTCTCAGAAAATGTTTTTTCACCCGATCTTGTTGAAACTTGGCAGCAAAAATGAGTATATGGGTTGCACTTGGCAGCCCAAATTTCGTAATCTTATGTTGAAGAGTTCCTTTGCAGGAACACTTTGAATTTTTAGGTTTAACTTCTTTTTTCCCTATGTGAATACATGCATTTGGAATGCTAAATCAAACACAGTTTGTGATGCCTGTTGGAAACTTGGCTCACTCAATTAGTTCTCAGTGCACTCTCTATGCGTTGTCCCCCGCTGAAGTATCCCCAAGCAGAGGCAAGGAAAATACGCTTTTTATGTAAGTGTTTGCAGAGCTTCCACAAAACTCCCAAGTTTACTGGAATTTCAGCGAATATTTTTTCACTTGATCTTGTTGATCCTAGGTAAGAAAGATGAGTATACCAGTTGCATTTGCCTGCCAAAATTTCGTTCTTCTAAGTTGAAGCATGTGCTTTCAGGAAGACATTGCATTTGGGGGGGTTTCTCTTCATTATAACCTATAGGAATACATGCATTTGGAAACTCTAAATCAAACACGGTTTGTGCTAGCTGCTTGAAGCTTGACTCACTCAATTAGTTCCTGGTGTACTCTCTGTGCTTTGTTCCCTGTTGAAGTGGTCCTAAGTGGAGGCGAGGAACATACGCTTTCCTTAGAAAGCATTTACAGAGCTTCAACAGAGCTCCAAGTTAACTGGAATCTCTGCAAATATTTACTCACCTGATCTTGATGACCCTTGTCAGGAAAGATGAGTATACCAGTTGCACTTAGCTACCCAAATGTCGTTCTTCTAGGTTGAAAAGTTCGTTTGCAGGAACACTTTGAATTTTTAGGTTTCACTTCACTTTTCCTTATAGGGACGTATGCATTTGGACTTATAAATCAAACTACGGTTTATGCTAGCTGCTTGAAACAGAAACTCACTCAACTAGTTCTCAGTGCGATCTCTATGCTTTGATTTCTGTTGAAGTAACCCTAAGCAGAGGCCAGGGAAAGAAACTTTCATTGGAAAGCATTTGCAGTGATTGCACAGAACTTTGAGTTTCCTGGAATCTCAGCAAATATTTTTTTCACCCTAACTTGTTGTTAACTCGACAGGAAAGATAAGTATACCGGTTGCATTTTGCTGCCCAAATTTAGATCTTCTAGGTTGAATAGTTGGTTTGCAGGAATACTTTGAAATTTTAGGTTTCACTTCTTTTCCCCTTTAGGGATACATGCACATGGAACTCTAAATCAAACACGGTTTTTGCTGTGTGCTTGTAACTTGACTCGTACAACTAGTTCTCAGTGCACTCTCTATGCATTGTTCCCTGTTGAAGTAGCCCTAAGCAGAGGCAAGGAAAACACACTTTCTTTGGAAAGTATTCACCGAGCTTCCAAAAAACTCAGAGATTACGGAAACCTCAGCAAATATTTTGTCACCCTATCTTGTTGATACTTGGTAGGAAAAAGGTGTATACCAGTTGCGCTTGGCTGCACAAATTTTGTTCTGCTAGGTTGAAGCATTCCCTTTCAGGATGACTTTGAATATTTAGGTTTTACTACATTTTCCTCTCTAGCGATACATGCTTTTGAAAATCTAAATCAAACACGGTTTGTGCTAGCTGCTTGAAACTTGACTCACTTAAATGAATTCTCATTGTGCTCTCTACGCTTTGTTACCGGTTTATGTACCCCTAAGCAGAGCAAAGAAAAATAGACTTTCATTTGAACGTGTTTGTAGAGCATCCACAGAACTCAAGAGTTTACTGGACTCTCAGCAAATGTTTTTTCACCCGATCTTGTTGAAACTTGGCAGCAAAAATGAGTATATGGGTTGCACTTGGCAGCCCAAATTTCGTAATCTTATGTTGAAGAGTTCCTTTGCAGGAACACTTTGAATTTTTAGGTTTAACTTCTTTTTTCCCTATGTGAATACATGCATTTGGAATGCTAAATCAAACACAGTTTGTGATACCTGTTTGAAACTTGGCTCACTCAATTAGTTCTCAGTGCACTCTCTATGCATTGTCCCCCGCTGAAGTATCCCCAAGCAGAGGCAAGGAAAATACGCTTTCTTATGTAAGTAGTTTGCAGAGCTTCCACAAAACTCCCAAGTTTACTGGAATTTCAGCGAATATTTTTTCACTTGATCTTGTTGATCCTAGGTAAGAAAGATGAGTATACCAGTTGCATTTGCCTGCCAAAATTTCGTTCTTCTAAGATGAAGCATGTGCTTTCAGGAAGACATTGCATTTGGGGGGGTTTCTCTTCATTTTAACCTATAGGAATACATGCATTTGGAACTCTAAATCAAACACTGTTTGTGCCTAGCTGCTTGAAGCTTGACTCACTCAATTAGTTCCTGGTGTACTCTCTGTGCTTTGTTCCCTGTTGAAGTGGTCCTAAGTGGAGGCGAGGAACATACGCTTTCTTTAGAAAGCATTTACAGAGCTTCAACAGAGCTCCCAGTTAACTGGAATCTCTGCAAATATTTACTCACCTGATCTTGATGACCCTTGTCAGGAAAGATGAGTATACCAGTTGCACTTAGCTACCCAAATGTCGTTCTTCTAGGTTGAAAAGTTCGTTTGCAGGAACACTTTGAATTTTTAGGTTTCACTTCACTTTTCCTTATATGGAC
Source organism: Marmota flaviventris (assembly GCF_047511675.1). Lineage (NCBI taxonomy): Eukaryota > Metazoa > Chordata > Mammalia > Rodentia > Sciuridae > Marmota > Marmota flaviventris. The sequence goes on from NW_027287706.1 coordinate 3,334, forward strand.
GAATGCATTTGGACTTATAAATCAAACACGGTTTATGCTAGCTGCTTGAAACTGAAACTCACTCAACTAGTTCTCAGTGCATCTCTATGCTTTGTTTTCTGTTGAAGTAACCCTAAGCAGAGGCCAGGGAAAGAAACTTTCATTGGAAAGCATTTGCAGTGATTCCACAGAACTTTGAGTTTTCTGGAATCACAGCAAATATTTTTTTCACCCTAACTTGTTGTTAACTCCGACAGGAAAGATAAGTATACCCGTTGCATTTGGCTGCCCAAATTTAGATCTTCTAGGTTGAATAGTTGGTTTGCAGGAATACTTTGAAATTTTAGGTTTCACTTCATTTTCCCCTATAGGGATACATGCACATGGAACTCTAAATCAAACACGGTTTTTGCTGTGTGCTTGTAACTTGACTCATTCAACTAGTTCTCAGTGCACTCTCTATGCATTGTTCCCTGTTGAAGTAGCCCTAAGCAGAGGCAAGGAAAACACACTTTCTTTGGAAAGTATTCACCGAGCTTCCAAAAAACTCAGAGATTACGGAAACCTCAGCAAATATTTTGTCACCCTATCTTGTTGATACTTGGTAGGAAAAAGGTGTATACCAGTTGCGCTTGGCTTCACAAATTTTGATCTGGAGGTTGAAGCATTCCTTTGCAGGATGACTTTGAATATTTAGGTTTTACTACATTTTCCCCTCTAGGGATACATGCTTTTGAAAATCTAAATCAAACACGGTTTGTGCTAGCTGCTTGAAACTTGACTCACTGAATGAATTCTCATTGTGCTCTCTACGCTTTGTTACCGTTTTTGTACGCCCTAAGCAGAGCAAAGAAAAATAGACTTTCATTTGAACGTGTTTGTAGAGCATCCACAGAACTCAAGAGTTTACTGGACTCTCAGCAAATGTTTTTTCACCCGATCTTGTTGAAACTTGGCAGCAAAAATGAGTATATGGGTTGCACTTGGCAGCCCAAATTTCGTAATCTTATGTTGAAGAGTTCCTTTGCAGGAACACTTTGAATTTTTAGGTTTAACTTCTTTTTTTCCCTATGTGAATACATGCATTTGGAATGCTAAATCAAACACAGTTTGTGATGCCTGTTTGAAACTTGGCTCACTCAATTAGTTCTCAGTGCACTCTCTATGCATTGTCCCCCACTGAAGTATCCCCAAGCAGAGGCAAGGAAAATATCTCTCTTTTCTTTAAGTAAGTGTTTGCAGAGCTTCCACAAAACTCCCAAGTTTACTGGAATTTCAGCGAATATTTTTTCACTTGATCTTGTTGATCCTAGGTAAGAAAGATGAGTATACCAGTTGCATTTGCCTGCCAAAATTTCGTTCTTTCAAGTTGAAGCTTGTGCTTTCAGGAAGACATTGCATTTGGGGGGGGTTCTCTTCATTTTAACCTATAGGAATACATGCATTTGGAACTCTAAATCAAACACTGTTTGTGCTAGCTGCTTGAAGCTTGACTCACTCAATTAGTTCCTGGTGTACTCTCTGTGCTTTGTTCCCTGTTGAAGTGGTCCTAAGTGGAGGCGAGGAACATACGCTTTCCTTAGAAAGCATTTACAGAGGCTTCAACAGAGCTCCCAGTTACTGGAATCTCTGCAAATATTTACTCACCTGATCTTGATGACCCTTGTCAGGAAAGATGAGTATACCAGTTGCACTTAGCTACCCAAATGTCGTTCTTCTAGGTTGAAAAGTTCGTTTGCAGGAACACTTTGAATTTTTAGGTTTCACTTCACTTTTCCCTTATAGGGACGAATGCATTTGGACTTATAAATCAAACACGGTTTATGCTAGCCTGCTTGAAACTGAAACTCACTCAACTAGTTCTCAGTGCGATCTCTATGCTTTGTTTTCTGTTGAAGTAACCCTAAGCAGAGGTCAGGGAAAGAAACTTTCATTGGAAAGCATTTGCAGTGATTGCACAGAACTTTGAGTTTCCTGGAATCTCAGCAAATATTTTTTTCACCCTAACTTGTTGTTACCTCAACAGGAAAGATAAGAATACCAGTTGCATTTGGCTGCCCAAATTTAGATCTTCTAGGTTGAATAGTTGGTTTGCAGGAATACTTTGAAATTTTAGGTTTCACTTCATTTCCCCCTATAGGGATACATGCACATGGAACTCTAAATCAAACACGGTTTTTGCTGTGTGCTTGTAACTTGACTCCTTCAACTAGTTCTCAGTGCACTCTCTATGCATTGTTCCCTGTTGAAGTAGCCCTAAGCAGAGGCAAGGAAAACACACTTTCTTTGGAAAGTATTCACCGAGCTTCCAAAAAACTCAGAGATTACGGAAACCTCAGCAAATATTTTGTCACCCTATCTTGTTGATACTTGGTAGGAAAAAGGTGTATACCAGTTGCGCTTGGCTGCACAAATTTTGTTCTGCTACGTCGAAGCATTCCTTTGCAGGATGACTTTGAATATTTAGGTTTTACTACATTTTCCCCTCTAGGGATACATGCTTTTGAAAATCTAAATCAAACACGGTTTGTGCTAGCTGCCTTGAAACTTGACTCACTAAATGAACTTCTCATTGTGCTCTCTACCCTTTGTTACCGGTTTATGTACCCCTAAGCAGAGAAAAGAAAAATAGACTTTCATTTGAACGTGTTTGTAGAGCATCCACAGAACTCAAGAGTTTACTGGACTCTCAGCAAATGGTTTTTTCACCCGATCTTGTTGAAACTTGGCAGCAAAAATGAGTATATGGGTTGCACTTGGCAGCCCAAATTTCGTAATCTTATGTTGAAGAGTTCCTTTGCAGGAACACTTTGAATTTTTAGGTTTAACTTCTTTTTTCCCTATGTGAATACATGCATTTGGAATGCTAAATCAAACACAGTTTGTGATACCTGTTTGAAACTTGGCTCACTCAATTAGTTCTCAGTGCACTCTCTATGCATTGTCCCCCGCTGAAGTATCCCCAAGCAGAGGCAAGGAAAATACGCTTTCTTATGTAAGTGTTTGCAGAGCTTCCACAAAACTCCCAAGTTTACTGGAATTTCAGCGAATATTTTTTCACTTGATCTTGTTGATCCTAGGTAAGAAAGATGAGTATACCAGTTGCATTTGCCGGCCAAAATTTCGTTGTTCTAAGTTGAAGCATGTGCTTTCAGGACGACATTGCATTTGGGGGGGTTTCTCTTCATTTTAACCTATAGGAATACATGCATTTGGAACTCTAAATCAAACACTGTTTGTGCTAGCTGCTTGAAGCTTGACTCACTCAATTAGTTCCTGGTGTACTCTCTGTGCTTTGTTCCCTGTTGAAGTGGTCCTAAGTGGAGGCGAGGAACATACGCTTTCCTTAGAAAGCATTTACAGAGCTTCAACAGAGCTCCAAGTGAACTGGAATCTCTGCAAATATTTACTCACCTGATCTTGATGACCCTTGTCAGGAAAGATGAGTATACCAGTTGCACTTAGCTCCCCAAATGTCGTTCTTCTAGGTTGAAAAGTTCGTTTGCAGGAACACTTTGAATTTTTAGGTTTCGCTTCACTTTTCCTTAAAGGGACGTATGCATTTGGACTTATAAATCAAACACGGTTTATGCTAGCTGCTTGAAACTGAAACTCACTCAACTAATTCTCAGTGCGATCTCTATGCTTTGATTTCTGTTGAAGTAACCCTAAGCAGAGGCCAGGGAAAGAAACTTTCATTGGAAAGCATTTGCAGTGATTGCACAGAACTTTGAGTTTCCTGGAATCTCAGCAAATATTTTTTCACCCTAACTTGTTGTTAACTCGACAGGAAAGGTAAGTATACCGGTTGCATTTGGCTGCCCAAATTTAGATCTTCTAGGTTGAATAGTTGGTTTGCAGGAATACTTTGAAATTTTAGGTTTCACTTCATTTTCACCTATAGGGATACATGCACATGGAACTCTAAATCAAACACGCTTTTTGCTGTGTGCTTGTAACTTGACTCATTCAACTAGTTCTCAGTGCACTCTCTATGCATTGTTCCCTGTTGAAGTAGCCCTAAGCAGAGGCAAGGAAAACACACTTTCTTTGGAAAGTATTCACCGAGCTTCCAAAAAACTCAGAGATTACGGAAACCTCAGCAAATATTTTGTCACCCTATCTTGTTGATACTTGGTAGGAAAAAGGTGTATACCAGTTGCGCTTGGCTGCACAAATTTTGTTCTGCTAGGTTGAAGCATTCCTTTGCAGGATGACTTTGAATATTTAGGTTTTACTACATTTTCCCCTCTAGGGATACATGCTTTTGAAAATCTAAATGAAACACGGTTTGTGCTAGCTGCCTGAAACTTGACTCACGGAATGAACTCTCATTGTGCTCTCTACGCTTCGTTACCGGTTTATGTACCCCTAAGCAGAGCAAAGAAAAATAGACTTTCATTTGAACGTGTTTGTAGAGCATCCACAGAACTCAAGAGTTTACTGGACTCTCAGCAAATATTTTTTCACCCGATCTTGTTGAAACTTGGCAGCAAAAATGAGTATATGGGTTGCACTTGGCAGCCCAAATTTCGTAATCTTATGTTGAAGAGTTCCTTTGCAGGAACACTTTGAATTTTTAGGTTTAACTTCTTTTTTCCCTATGTGAATACATGCATTTGGAATGCTAAATCAAACACAGTTTGTGATACCTGTTGGAAACTTGGCTCACTCAATTAGTTCTCAGTGCACTCTCTATGCATTGTCCCCCGCTGAAGTATCCCCAAGCAGAGGCAAGGAAAATACGCTTTCTTATGTAAGTGTTTGCAGAGCTTCCACAAAACTCCCAAGTTTACTGGAATTTCAGCGAATATTTTTTCACTTGATCTTGTTGATCCTAGGTAAGAAAGATGAGTATACCAGTTGCATTTGCCGGCCAAAATTTCGTTGTTCTAAGTTGAAGCATGTGCTTTCAGGACGACATTGCATTTGGGGGGTTTCTCTTCATTTTAACCTATAGGAATACATGCATTTGGAACTCTAAATCAAACACTGTTTGTGCTAGCTGCTTGAAGCTTGACTCACTCAATTAGTTCCTGGTGTACTCTCTGTGCTTTGTTCCCTGTTGAAGTGGTCCTAAGTGGAGGCGAGGAATATACGCTTTCCTTAGAAAGCATTTACAGAGCTTCAACAGAGCTCCAAGTGAACTGGAATCTCTGCAAATATTTACTCACCTGATCTTGATGACCCTTGTCAGGAAAGATGAGTATACCAGTTGCACTTAGCTCCCCAAATGTCGTTCTTCTAGGTTGAAAAGTTCGTTTGCAGGAACACTTTGAATTTTTAGGTTTCACTTCAATTTTCCTTATAGGGACGTATGCATTTGGACTTATAAATCAAACACGGTTTATGCTAGCTGCTTGAAACTGAAACTCACTCAACTAGTTCTCAGTGCAATCTCTATGCTTTGATTTCTGTTGAAGTAACCCTAAGCAGAGGCCAGGGAAAGAAACTTTCATTGGAAAGCATTTGCAGTGATTGCACAGAACTTTGAGTTTCCTGGAATCTCAGCAAATATTTTTTCACCCTAACTTGTTGTTAACTCGACAGGAAAGGTAAGTATACCGGTTGCATTTGGCTGCCCAAATTTAGATCTTCTAGGTTGAATAGTTGGTTTGTAGGAATACTTTGAAATTTTAGGTTTCACTTCATTTTCCCCTATAGGGATACATGCACATGGAACTCTAAATCAAACACGGTTTTTGCTGTGTGCTTTTAACTTGACTCATTCAACTAGTTCTCAGTGCACTCTCTATGCATTGTTCCCTGTTGAAGTAGCCCTAAGCAGAGGCAAGGAAAACACACTTTCTTTGGAAAGTATTCACCGAGCTTCCAAAAAACTCAGAGATTACGGAAACCTCAGCAAATATTTTGTCACCCTATCTTGTTGATACTTGGTAGGAAAAAGATGTATACCAGTTGCGCTTGGCTGCACAAATTTTGTTCTGCTAGGTTGAAGCATTCCTTTGCAGGATGACTTTGAATATTTAGGTTTTACTACATTTTCCCCTCTAGGGATACATGCTTTTGAAAATCTAAATCAAACACGGTTTGTGCTAGCTGCTTGAAACTTGACTCACTGAATGAATTCTCATTGTGCCCTCTACGCTTTGTTACCGGTTTATGTACCCCTAAGCAGAGCAAAGAAAAATAGACTTTCATTTGAACGTGTTTGTAGAGCATCCACAGAACTCAAGAGTTTACTGGACTCTCAGCAAATGTTTTTTCACCCGATCTTGTTGAAACTTGGCAGCAAAAATGAGTATATGGGTTGCACTTGGCAGCCCAAATTTCGTAATCTTATGTTGAAGAGTTCCTTTGCAGGAACACTTTGAATTTTTAGGTTTAACTTCTTTTTTCCCTATGTGAATACATGCATTTGGAATGCTAAATCAAACACAGTTTGTGATACCTGTTTGAAACTTGGCTCACTCAATTAGTTCTCAGTGCACTCTCTATGCATTGTCCCCCGCTGAAGTATCCCCAAGCAGAGGCAAGGAAAATACGCTTTATTATGTAAGTGTTTGCAGAGCTTCCACAAAACTCCCAAGTTTACTGGAATTTCAGCGAATATTTTTCACTTGATCTTGTTGATCCTAGGTAAGAAAGATGAGTATACCAGTTGCATTTGCCTGCCAAAATTTCGTTCTTCTAAGTTGAAGCATGTGCTTTCAGGAAGACATTGCATTTGGGGGGGTTTCTCTTCATTTTAACCTATAGGAATACATGCATTTGGAACTCTAAATCAAACACTGTTTGTACTGGCTGCTTGAAGCTTGACTCACTCAATTAGTTCCTGGTGTACTCTCTGTGCTTTGTTCCCTGTTGAAGTGGTCCTAAGTGGAGGCGAGGAACATACGCTTTCCTTAGAAAGCATTTACAGAGCTTCAACAGAGCTCCAAGTGAACTGGAATCTCTGCAAATATTTACTCACCTCATCTTGATGACCCTTGTCAGGAAAGATGAGTATACCAGTTGCACTTAGCTACCCAAATGTCCTTCTTCTAGGTTGAAAAGTTCGTTTTCAGGAACACTTTGAATTTTTAGGTTTCACTTCACTTTTCCTTATAGGGACGTATGCATTTGGACTTATAAATCAAACACGGTTTATGCTAGCTGCTTGAAACTGAAACTCACTCAACTAGTTCTCAGTGCGATCTCTATGCTTTGTTTTCTGTTGAAGTAACCCTAAGCAGAGGCCAGGGAAAGAAACTTTCATTGGAAAGCATTTGCAGTGATTGCACAGAACTTTGAGTTTCCTGGAATCTCAGCAAATATTTTTTCACCCTAACTTGTTGTTAACTCGACAGGAAAGATAAGTAGACCGGTTGCATTTGGCTGCCCAAATTTAGATCTTCTAGGTTGAATAGTTGGTTTGTAGGAAAACTTTGAAATTTTAGGTTTCACTTCATTTTCCCGTATAGGGATACATGCACATGGAACTCTAAATCAAACACGGTTTTTGCTGTGTGCTTGTAACTTGACTCATTCAACTAGTTCTCAGTGCACTCTCTATGCATTGTTCCCTGTTGAAGTAGCAATAAGCAGAGGCAAGGAAAACACACTTTCTTTGGAAAGTATTCACCGAGCTTCCAAAAAACTCAGAGATTACGGAAACCTCAGCAAATATTTTGTCACCCTATCTTGTTGATACTTGGTAGGAAAAGGTGTATACCAGTTGCGCTTGGCTGCACAAATTTTGTTCTGCTAGGTTGAAGCATTCCTTTGCTGGATGACTTTCAATATTTAAGTTTTACTACATTTTCCTCTCTAGGGATACATGCTTTTGAAAATCTAAATGAAACACGGTTTGTGCTAGCTGCCTGAAACTTGACTCACTGAATGAATTCTCATTGTGCTCTCTATGCTTTGTTACCGGTTTATGTACCCCTAAGCAGAGCAAAGAAAAATAGACTTTCATTTGAACGTGTTTGTAGAGCATCCACAGAACTCAAGAGTTTACTGGACTCTCAGCAAATGTTTTTTCACACCATCTTGTTGAAACTTGGCAGCAAAAATGAGTATATGGGTTGCACTTGGCAGCCCAAATTTCGTAATCTTATGTTGAAGAGTTCCTTTGCAGGAACACTTTGAATTTTTAGGTTTAACTTCTTTTTTCCCTATGTGAATACATGCATTTGGAATGCTAAATCAAACACAGTCTGTGATACCTGTTTGAAACTTGGCTCACTCAATTAGTTCTCAGTGCACTCTCTATGCATTGTCCCCCGCTGAAGTATCCCCAAGCAGAGGCAAGGAAAATACGCTTTCTTATGTAAGTGTTTGCAGAGCTTCCACAAAACTCCCAAGTTTACTGGAATTTCAGCGAATATTTTTTCACTTGATCTTGTTGATCCTAGGTAAGAAAGATGAGTATACCAGTTGCATTTGCCTGCCAAAATTTCGTTCTTCTAAGTTGAAGCATGTGCTTTCAGGAAGACATTGCATTTGGGGGGTTTCTCTTCATTTTAACCTATAGGAATACATGAATTTGGAACTCTAAATCAAACACTGTTTGTGCTGGCTGCTTGAAGCTTGACTCACTCAATTAGTTCCTGGTGTACTCTCTGTGCTTTGTTCCCTGTTGAAGTGGTCCTAAGTGGAGTCGAGGAACATACGCTTTCCTTAGAAAGCATTTACAGAGCTTCAACAGAGCTCCAAGTTAACTGGAATCTCTGCAAATATTTACTCACCTGATCTTGATGACCCTTGTCAGGAAAGATGAGTATACCAGTTGCACTTAGCTACCCAAATGTCGTTCTTCTAGGTTGAAAAGTTCGTTTGCAGGAACACTTTGAATTTTTAGGTTTCACTTCACTTTTCCTTATAGGGACGTATGCATTTGGACTTATAAATCAAACACGGTTTATGCTAGCTGCTTGAAACTGAAACTCACTCAACTAGTTCTCAGTGCGATCTCTATGCTTTGTTTTCTGTTGAAGTAACCCTAAGCAGAGGCCAGGGAAAGAAACTTTCATTGGAAAGCATTTGCAGTGATTGCACAGAACTTTGAGTTTCCTGGAATCTCAGCAAATATTTTTTCACCCTAACTTGTTGTTAACTCGACAGGAAAGATAAGTAGACCGGTTGCATTTGGCTGCCCAAATTTAGATCTTCTAGGTTGAATAGTTGGTTTGTAGGAATACTTTGAAATTTTAGGTTTCACTTCATTTTCCCCTATAGGGATACATGCACATGGAACTCTAAATCAAACACGGTTTTTGCTGTGTGCTTGTAACTTGACTCATTCAACTAGTTCTCAGTGCACTCTCTATGCATTGTTCCCTGTGGAAGTAGCAATAAGCAGAGGCAAGGAAAACACACTTTCTTTGGAAAGTATTCACCGAGCTTCCAAAAAACTCAGAGATTACGGAAACCTCAGCAAATATTTTGTCACCCTATCTTGTTGATACTTGGTAGGAAAAAGGTGTATACCAGTTGCGCTTGGCTGCACAAATTTTGTTCTGCTAGGTTGAAGCATTCCTTTGCTGGATGACTTTGAATATTTAAGTTTTACTACTTTTTCCTCTCTAGGGATACATGCTTTTGAAAATCTAAATGAAACACGGTTTGTGCTAGCTGCCTGAAACTTGACTCACTGAATGAATTCTCATTGTGCTCTCTACGCTTTGTTACCGGTTTATGTACCCCTAAGCAGAGCAAAGAAAAATAGACTTTCATTTGAACGTGTTTGTAGAGCATCCACAGAACTCAAGAGTTTACTGGACTCTCAGCAAATGTTTTTTCACACCATCTTGTTGAAACTTGGCAGCAAAAATGAGTATATGGGTTGCACTTGGCAGCCCAAATTTCGTAATCTTATGTTGAAGAGTTCCTTTGCAGGAACACTTTGAATTTTTAGGTTTAACTTCTTTTTTCCCTATGTGAATACATGCATGTGGAATGCTAAATCAAACACAGTCTGTGATACCTGTTTGAAACTTGGCTCACTCAATTAGTTCTCAGTGCACTCTCTATGCATTGTCCCCCAATGAAGTATCCCCAAGCAGAGGCAAGGAAAATACGCTTTCTTATGTAAGTGTTTGCAGAGCTTCCACAAAACTCCCAAGTTTACTGGAATTTCAGCGAATATTTTTTCACTTGATCTTGTTGATCCTAGGTAAGAAAGATGAGTATACCAGTTGCATTTGCCGGCCAAAATTTCGTTCTTCTAAGTTGAAGCATGTGCTTTCAGGAAGATATTGCATTTGGGGGGGTTTCTCTTCATTTTAACCTATAGGAATACATGCATTTGGAACTCTAAATCAAACACTGTTTGTGCTGGCTGCTTGAAGCTTGACTCAATCAATTAGTTCCTGGTGTACTCTCTGTGCTTTGTTCCCTGTTGAAGTGGTCCTAAGTGGAGGCGAGGAACATACGCTTTCCTTAGAAAGCATTTACAGAGCTTCAACAGAGCTCCAAGTTAACTGGAATCTCTGCAAATATTTACTCACCTGATCTTGATGACCCTTGTCAGGAAAGATGAGTATACCAGTTGCACTTAGCTACCCAAATGTCATTCTTCTAGGTTGAAAAGTTCGTTTGCCGGAACACTTTGAATTTTTAGGTTTCACTTCACTTTTCCTTATAGGGACGTATGCATTTGGACTTATAAATCAAACACGGTTTATGCTAGCTGCTTGAAACTGAAACTCACTCAACTAGTTCTCAGTGCGATCTCTATGCTTTGTTTTCTGTTGAAGTAACCCTAAGCAGAGGCCAGGGAAAGAAACTTTCATTGGAAAGCATTTGCAGTGATTGCACAGAACTTTGAGTTTCCTGGAATCTCAGCAAATACTTTTTCACCCTAACTTGTTGTTAACTCGACAGGAAAGATAAGTATACCGGTTGCATTTGGCTGCCCAAATTTAGATCTTCTAGGTTAAATAGTTGGTTTGCAGGAATACTTTGAAATTTTAGGTTTCACTTCATTTTCCCCTATAGGGATACATGCATATGGAACTCGAAATCAAACACGGTTTTTGCTGTGTGCTTGTAACTTGACTCATTCAACTAGTTCTCAGTGCACTCTATGCATTGTTCCCTGTTGAAGTAGCCCTAAGCAGAGGCAAGGAAAACACACTTTCTTTGGAAAGTATTCACCGAGCTTCCAAAAAACTCAGAGATTACGGAAACCTCAGCAAATATTTTGTCACCCTATCTTGTTGATACTTGGTAGGAAAAAGGTGTATACCAGTTGCACTTGGCTGCACAAATTTTGTTCTGCTAGGTTGAAGCATTCCTTTGCAGGATGACTTTGAATATTTAGGTTTTACTACATTTTCCCCTCTAGGGATACATGCTTTTGAAAATCTAAATCAAACACGGTTTGTGCTAGCTGCTTGAAACTTGACTCACTGAATGAATTCTCATTGAGCTCTCTACGCTTTGTTACCGGTTTATGTACCCCTAAGCAGAGCAAAGAAAAATAGACTTTCATTTGAACGTGTTTGTAGAGCATCCACAGAACTCAAGAGTTTACTGGACTCTCAGCAAATGTTTTTTCACCCGATCTTGTTGAAACTTGGCAGCAAAAATGAGTATATGGGTTGCCCTTGGCAGCCCAAATTTCGTAATCTTATGTTGAAGAGTTCCTTTGCAGGAACACTTTGAATTTTTAGGTTTAACTTCTTTTTTCCTTATGTGAATACATGCATTTGGAATGCTAAATCAAACACAGTTTGTGATACCTGTTTGAAACTTGGCTCACTCAATTAGTTCTCAGTGCACTCTCTATGCATTGTCCCCCGCTGAAGTATCCCCAAGCAGAGGCAAGGAAAATACGCTTTCTTATGTAAGTGTTTGCAGAGCTTCCACAAAACTCCCAAGTTTACTGGAATTTCAGCGAATATTTTTTCACTTGATCTTGTTGATCCTAGGTAAGAAAGATGAGTATACCAGTTGCATTTGCCTGCCAAAATTTCGTTCTTCTAAGTTGAAGCATGTGCTTTCAGGAAGACATTGCATTTGGGGGGGTTTCTCTTCATTTTAACCTATAGGAATACATGCATTTGGAACTCTAAATCAAACACTGTTTGTGCTGGCTGCTTGAAGCTTGACTCACTCAATTAGTTCCTGGTGTACTCTCTGTGCTTTGTTCCCTGTTGAAGTGGTCCTAAGTGGAGGCGAGGAACATACGCTTTCCTTAGAAAGCATTTACAGAGCTTCAACAGAGCTCCAAGTGAACTGGAATCTCTGCAAATATTTACTCACCTGATCTTGATGACCCTTGTCAGGAAAGATGAGTATACCAGTTGCACTTAGCTACCCAAATGTCGTTCTTCTAGGTTGAAAAGTTCGTTTGCAGGAACACTTTGAATTTTTAGGTTTCACTTCAATTTTCCTTATAGGGACGTATGCATTTGGACTTATAAATCAAACACGGTTTATGCTAGCTGCTTGAAACTGAAACTCACTCAACTAGTTCTCAGTGCAATCTCTATGCTTTGTTTTCTGTTGAAGTAACCCTAAGCAGAGGCCAGGGAAAGAAACTTTCATTGGAAAGCATTTGCAGTGATTGCACAGAACTTTGAGTTTCCTGGAATCTCAGCAAATATTTTTTCACCCTAACTTGTTGTTAACTCGACAGGAAAGATAAGTATACCGGGTGCATTTGGCTGCCCAAATTTAGATCTTCTAGGTTGAATAGTTGGTTTGTAGGAATACTTTGAAATTTTAGGTTTCACTTCATTTTCCCCTATAGGGATACATGCATATGGAACTATAAATCAAACACGGTTTTTGCTGTGTGCTTGTAACTTGACTCATTCAACTAGTTCTCAGTGCACTCTCTATGCATTGTTCCCTGTTGAAGTAGCCCTAAGCAGAGGCAAGGAAAACACACTTTCTTTGGAAAGTATTCACCGAGCTTCCAAAAAACTCAGAGATTACGGAAACCTCAGCAAATATTTTGTCACCCTATCTTGTTGATACTTGGTAGGAAAAAGGTGTATACCAGTTGCGCTTGGCTACACAAATTTTGTTCTGCTAGGTTGAAGCATTCCTTTGCTGGATGACTTTGAATATTTAAGTTTTACTACATTTTCCCCTCTAGGGATACATGCTTTTGAAAATCTAAATCAAACACGGTTTGTGCTAGCTGCTTGAAACTTGACTCACTGAATGAATTCTCATTGTGCTCTCTACGCTTTGTTACCGGTTTATGTACCCCTAAGCAGAGCAAAGAAAAATAGACTTTCATTTGAACGTGTTTGTAGAGCATCCACAGAACTCAAGAGTTTACTGGACTCTCAGCAAATGTTTTTTCACCCGATCTTGTTGAAACTTGGCAGTAAAAATCAGTATATGGGTTGCACTTGGCAGCCCAAATTTCGTAATCTTATGTTGAAGAGTTCCTTTGCAGGAACACTTTGAAATTTTAGGTTTAACTTCTTTTTTCCCTATGTGAATACATGCATTTGGAATGCTAAATCAAACACAGTTTGTGATACCTGTTTGAAACTTGGCTCACTCAATTAGTTCTCAGTGCACTCTCTATGCATTGTCCCCCGCTGAAGTATCCCCAAGCAGAGGCAAGGAAAATACGCTTTCTTATGTAAGTGTTTGCAGAGCTTCCACAAAACTCCCAAGTTTACTGGAATTTCAGCGAATATTTTTTCACTTGATCTTGTTGATCCTAGGTAAGAAAGATGAGTATACCAGTTGCATTTGCCTGCCAAAATTTCGTTCTTCTAAGTTGAAGCATGTGCTTTCAGGAAGACATTGCATTTGGGGGGGTTTCTCTTCATTTTAACCTATAGGAATACATGCATTTGGAACTCTAAATCAAACACTGTTTGTGCTGGCTGCTTGAAGCTTGACTCACTCAATTAGTTCCTGGTGTACTCTCTGTGCTTTGTTCCCTGTTGAAGTGGTCCTAAGTGGAGGCGAGGAACATACGCTTTCCTTAGAAAGCATTTACAGAGCTTCAACAGAGCTCCAAGTGAACTGGAATCTCTGCAAATATTTACTCACCTGATCTTGATGACCCTTGTCAGGAAAGATGAGTATACCAGTTGCACTTAGCTACCCAAATGTCGTTCTTCTAGGTTGAAAAGTTCGTTTGCAGGAACACTTTGAATTTTTAGGTTTCACTTCAATTTTCCTTATAGGGACGTATGCATTTGGACTTATAAATCAAACACGGTTTATGCTAGCTGCTTGAAACTGAAACTCACTCAACTAGTTCTCAGTGCAATCTCTATGCTTTGTTTTCTGTTGAAGTAACCCTAAGCAGAGGCCAGGGAAAGAAACTTTCATTGGAAAGCATTTGCAGTGATTGCACAGAACTTTGAGTTTCCTGGAATCTCAGCAAATATTTTTTCACCCTAACTTGTTGTTAACTCGACAGGAAAGATAAGTATACCGGTTGCATTTGGCTGCCCAAATTTAGATCTTCTAGGTTGAATAGTTGGTTTGTAGGAATACTTTGAAATTTTAGGTTTCACTTCATTTTCCCCTATAGGGATACATGCATATGGAACTCTAAATCAAACACGGTTTTTGCTGTGTGCTTGTAACTTGACTCATTCAACTAGTACTCAGTGCACTCTCTATGCATTGTTCCCTGTTGAAGTAGCCCTAAGCAGAGGCAAGGAAAACACACTTTCTTTGGAAAGTATTCACCGAGCTTCCAAAAAACTCAGAGATTACGGAAACCTCAGCAAATATTTTGTCACCCTATCTTGTTGATACTTGGTAGGAAAAAGGTGTATACCAGTTGCGCTTGGCTGCACAAATTTTGTTCTGCTAGGTTGAAGCATTCCTTTGCTGGATGACTTTGAATATTTAAGTTTTACTACATTTTCCCCTCTAGGGATACATGCTTTTGAAAATCTAAATCAAACACGGTTTGTGCTAGCTGCTTGAAACTTGACTCACTGAATGAATTCTCATTGTGCTCTCTACGCTTTGTTACCGGTTTATGTACCCCTAAGCAGAGCAAAGAAAAATAGACTTTCATTTGAACGTGTTTGTAGAGCATCCACAGAACTCAAGAGTTTACTGGACTCTCAGCAAATGTTTTTTCACCCGATCTTGTTGAAACTTGGCAGCAAAAATGAGTATATGTGTTGCACTTGGCAGCCCAAATTTCGTAATCTTATGTTGAAGAGTTCCTTTGCAGGAACACTTTGAATTTTTAGGTTTAACTTCTTTTTTCCCTATGTGAATACATGCATTTGGAATGCTAAATCAAACACAGTTTGTGATACCTGTTTGAAACTTGGCTCACTCAATTAGTTCTCAGTGCACTCTCTATGCATTGTCCCCCGCTGAAGTATCCCCAAGAAGAGGCAAGGAAAATACGCTTTCTTATGTAAGTGTTTGCAGAGCTTCCACAAAACTCCCAAGTTTACTGGAATTTCAGCGAATATTTTTTCACTTGATCTTGTTGATCCTAGGTAAGAAAGATGAGTATACCAGTTGCATTTGCCTGCCAAAATTTCGTTCTTCTAAGTTGAAGCATGTGCTTTCAGGAAGACATTGCATTTGGGGGGTTTCTCTTCATTTTAACCTATAGGAATACATGCATTTGGAACTCTAAATCAAACACTGTTTGTGCTGGCTGCTTGAAGCTTGACTCACTCAATTAGTTCCTGGTGTACTCTCTGTGCTTTGTTCCCTGTTGAAGTGGTCCTAAGTGGAGGCGAGGAACATACGCTTTCCTTAGAAAGCATTTACAGAGCTTCAACAGTGCTCCAAGTTAACTGGAATCTCTGCAAATATTTAC
This sequence comes from Marmota flaviventris, assembly GCF_047511675.1. Classification (NCBI taxonomy): domain Eukaryota; kingdom Metazoa; phylum Chordata; class Mammalia; order Rodentia; family Sciuridae; genus Marmota; species Marmota flaviventris. The sequence continues at coordinate 19,043 of NW_027287706.1, forward strand.
TCACCTGATCTTGATGACCCTTGTCAGGAAAGATGAGAATACCAGTTGCACTAGGCTACCCAAATGTCATTCTTCTAGGTTGAAAAGTTCGTTTGCAGGAACACTTTGAATTTTTAGGTTTCACTTCACTTTTCCTTATAGGGACGTATGCATTTGGACTTATAAATCAAACACGGTTTATGCTAGCTGCTTGAAACTGAAACTCACTCAACTAGTTCTCAGTGCGATCTCTATGCTTTGATTTCTGTTGAAGTAACCCTAAGCAGAGGCCAGGGAAAGAAACTTTCATTGGAAAGCATTTGCAGTGATTGCACAGAACTTTGAGTTTCCTGGAATCTCAGCAAATATGTTTTCACCCTAACTTGTTTTTAACTCGACAGGAAAGATGAGTATACCGGTTGCATTTGGCTGCCCAAATTTAGATCTTCTAGGTTGAATAGTTGGTTTGCAGGAATACTTTGAAATTTTAGGTTTCACTTCATTTTCCCCTATAGGGATACATGCACATGGAACTCAAAATCAAACACGGTTTTTGCTGTGTGCTTGTAACTTGACTCATTCAACTAGTTCTCAGTGCACTCTCTATGCATTGTTCCCTGTTGAAGTAGCCCTAAGCAGAGGCAAGGAAAACACACTTTCTTTGGAAAGTATTCACCGAGCTTCCAAAAAACTCAGAGATTACGGAAACCTCAGCAAATATTTTGTCACCCTATCTTGTTGATACTTGGTAGGAAAAAGGTGTATACCAGTTTCGCTTGGCTGCACAAATTTTGTTCTGCTAGGTTGAAGCATTCCTTTGCAGGATGACTTTGAATATTTAGGTTTTACTACATTTTCCCCTCTAGGGATACATGCTTTTGAAAATCTAAATCAAACACGGTTTGTGCTAGCTGCTTGAAACTTGACTCACTGAAAGAATTCTCATTGTGCTCTCTACGCTTTGTTAGCAGTTTATGTACCCCTAAGCAGAGCAAAGAAAAATAGACTTTCATTTGAACGTGTTTGTAGAGCATCCACAGAACTCAAGAGTTTACTGGACTCTCAGCAAATGTTTTTTCACCCGATCTTGTTGAAACTTGGCAGCAAAAATGAGTATATGGGTTGCACTTGGCAGCCCAAATTTCGTAATCTTATGTTGAAGAGTTCCTTTGCAGGAACACTTTGAATTTTTAGGTTTAACTTCTTTTTTCCCTATGTGAATACATGCATTTGAAATGCTAAATCAAACACAGTTTGTGATACCTGTTTGAAACTTGGCTCACTCAATTAGTTCTCAGTGCACTCTCTATGCATTGTCCCCCGCTGAAGTATCCCCAAGCAGAGGCAAGGAAAATACGCTTTCTTATGTAAGTGTTTGCAGAGCTTCCACAAAACTCACAAGTTTACTGGAATTTCAGCAAATATTTTTTCACTTGATCTTGTTGATCCTAGGTAAGAAAGATGAGTATACCAGTTGCATTTGCCTGCCAAAATTTCGTTCTTCTAAGTTGAAGCATGTGCTTTCAGGAAGACATTGCATTTGGGGGGGTTTCTCTTCATTTTCACCTATAGGAATACATGCATTTGGAACTCTAAATGAAACACTGTTTGTGCTAGCTGCTTGAAGCTTGACTCACTCAATTAGTTCCTGGTGTACTCTCTGTGCTTTGTTCCCTGTTGAAGTGGTCCTAAGTGGAGGCGAGGAACGTACGCTTTCCTTAGAAAGCATTTACAGAGCTTCAACAGAGCTCCAAGTTAACTGGAATCTCTGCAAATATTTACTCACCTGATCTTGATGACCCTTGTCAGGAAAGATGAGTATACCAGTTGCACTTAGCTACCCAAATGTCGTTCTTCTAGGTTGAAAAGTTCGTTTGCAGGAACACTTTGAATTTTTAGGTTTCACTTCACTTTTCCTTATAGGGACGTATGCATTTGGACTTATAAATCAAACACGGTTTATGCTAGCCGCTTGAAACTGAAGCTCACTCAACTAGTTCTCAGTGCGATCTCTATGCTTTGTTTTCTGTTGAAGTAACCCTAAGCAGAGGCCAGGGAAAGAAACTTTCATTGGAAAGCATTTGCAGTGATTCCACAGAACTTTGAGTTTCCTGGAATCTCAGCAAATATTTTTTCACCCTAACTTGTTGTTAACTCGACAGGAAAGATAAGTATACCGGTTGCATTTGGCTGCCCAAATTTAGATCTTCTAGGTTGAATAGTTGGTTTGCAGGAATACTTTGAAATGTTAGGTTTCACTTCGTTTTCCCCTATAGGGATACATGCATATGGAACTCTAAATCAAACACGGTTTTTGCTGTGTGCTTGTAACTTGACTCATTCAAATAGTTCTCAGTGCACTCTCTATGCATTGTTCCCTGTTGAAGTAGCCCTAAGCAGAGGCAAGGAAAACACACTTTCTTTGGAAAGTATTCACCGAGCTTCCAAAAAACTCAGAGATTACGGAAACCTCAGCAAATATTTTGTCACCCTATCTTGTTGATACTTGGTAGGAAAAAGGTGTATACCAGTTTCGCTTGGCTGCACAAATTTTGTTCTGCTAGGTTGAAGCATTCCTTTGCAGGATGACTTTGAATATTTAGGTTTTACTACATTTTCCCCTCTAGGGATACATGCTTTTGAAAATCTAAATCAAACACGGTTTGTGTTAGCTGCTTGAAACTTGACTCACTGAAAGAATTCTCATTGTGCTCTCTACGCTTTGTTAGCAGTTTATGTACCCCTAAGCAGAGCAAAGAAAAATAGACTTTCATTTGAACGTGTTTGTAGAGCATCCACAGAACTCAAGAGTTTACTGGACTCTCAGCAAATGTTTTTTCACCCGATCTTGTTGAAACTTGGCAGCAAAAATGAGTATATGGGTTGCACTTGGCAGCCCAAATTTCGTAATCTTATGTTGAAGAGTTCCTTTGCAGGAACACTTTGAATTTTTAGGTTTAACTTCTTTTTTCCCTATGTGAATACATGCATTTGGAATGCTAAATCAAACACAGTTTGTGATACCTGTTTGAAACTTGGCTCACTCAATTAGTTCTCAGTGCACTCTCTATGCATTGTCCCCCGCTGAAGTATCCCCAAGCAGAGGCATGGAAAATACGCTTTCTTATGTAAGTGTTTGCAGAGCTTCCACAAAACTCCCAAGTTTACTGGAATTTCAGCAAATATTTTTTCACTTGATCTAGTTGATCCTAGGTAAGAAAGATGAGTATACCAGTTGCATTTGCCTGCCAAAATTTCATTCTTCTAATTTGAAGCATGTGCTTTCAGGAAGACATTGCATTTGGGGGGTTTCTCTTCATTTTCACCTATAGGAATACATGCATTTGGAACTCTAAATCAAACACTGTTTGTGCTAGCTGCTTGAAGCTTGACTCACTCAATTAGTTCCTGGTGTACTCTCTGTGCTTTGTTCCCTGTTGAAGTGGTCCTAAGTGGAGGCGAGGAACATACGCTTTCCTTAGAAAGCATTTACAGAGCTTCAACAGAGCTCCAAGTGAACTGGAATCTCTGCAAATATTTACTCACCTGATCTTGATGACCCTTGTCAGGAAAGATGAGTATACCAGTTGCACTTAGCTACCCAAATGTCGTTCTTCTAGGTTGAAAAGTTCGTTTGCAGGAACACTTTGAAGTTTTAGGTTTCACTTCACTTTTCCTTATAGGGACGTATGCATTTGGACTTATAAATCAAACACGGTTTATGCTAGCCGCTTGAAACTGAAACTCACTCAACTAGTTCTCAGTGCGATCTCTATGCTTTGTTTTCTGTTGAAGTAACCCTAAGCAGAGGCCAGGGAAAGAAACTTTCATTGGAAAGCATTTGCAGTGATTCCACAGAACTTTGAGTTTCCTGGAACCTCAGCAAATATTTTTTCACCCTAACTTGTTGTTAACTCGACAGGAAAGATAAGTATACCGGTTGCATTTGGCTGCCCAAATTTAGATCTTCTAGGTTGAATAGTTGGTTTGCAGGAATACTTTGAAATTTTAGGTTTCACTTCATTTTCCCCTATAGGGATACATGCACATGGAACTCTAAATCAAACACGGTTTTTGCTGTGTGCTTGTAACTTGACTCGTTCAACTAGTTCTCAGTGCACTCTCTATGCATTCTTCCCTTTTGAAGTAGCCCTAAGCAGAGGCAAGGAAAACACACTTTCTTTGGAAAGTATTCACCGAGTTTCCAAAAAACTCAGAGATTACGGAAACCTCAGCAAATATTTTGTCACCCTATCTTGTTGATACTTGGTAGGAAAAAGGTGTATACCAGTTGCGCTTGGCTGCACAAATTTTGTTCTGCTAGGTTGAAGCATTCCTTTGCAGGATGACTTTGAATATTTAGGTTTTACTACATTTTCCCCTCTAGGGATACATGCTTTTGAAAATGTAAATCAAACACGGTTTGTGCTAGCTGCTTGAAACTTGACTCACTGAATGAATTCTCATTGTGCTCTCTACGCTTTTTTACCGGTTTATGTACCCCTAAGCAGAGCAAAGAAAAATAGACTTTCATTTGAACGTGTTTGTAGAGCATCCACAGAACTCAAGAGTTTACTGGACTCTCAGCAAATGTTTTTTCACCCGATCTTGTTGAAACTTGGCAGCAAAAATGAGTATATGGGTTGCACTTGGCAGCCCAAATTTCGTAATCTTATGTTGAAGAGTTCCTTTGCAGGAACACTTTGAATTTTTAGGTTTAACTTCTTTTTTCCCTATGTGAATACATGCATTTGGAATGCTAAATCAAACACAGTTTGTGATACCTGTTTGAAACTTGGCTCACTCAATTAGTTCTCAGTGCACTCTCTATGCATTGTCCCCCGCTGAAGTATCCCCAAGCAGAGGCATGGAAAATACGCTTTCTTATGTAAGTGTTTGCAGAGCTTCCACAAAACTCCCAAGTTTACTGGAATTTCAGCAAATATTTTTTCACTTGATCTAGTTGATCCTAGGTAAGAAAGATGAGTATACCAGTTGCATTTGCCTGCCAAAATTTCATTCTTCTAATTTGAAGCATGTGCTTTCAGGAAGACATTGCATTTGGGGGGTTTCTCTTCATTTTCACCTATAGGAATACATGCATTTGGAACTCTAAATCAAACACTGTTTGTGCTAGCTGCTTGAAGCTTGACTCACTCAATTAGTTCCTGGTGTACTCTCTGTGCTTTGTTCCCTGTTGAAGTGGTCCTAAGTGGAGGCGAGGAACATACGCTTTCCTTAGAAAGCATTTACAGAGCTTCAACAGAGCTCCAAGTGAACTGGAATCTCTGCAAATATTTACTCACCTGATCTTGATGACCCTTGTCAGGAAAGATGAGTATACCAGTTGCACTTAGCTACCCAAATGTCGTTCTTCTAGGTTGAAAAGTTCGTTTGCAGGAACACTTTGAAGTTTTAGGTTTCACTTCACTTTTCCTTATAGGGACGTATGCATTTGGACTTATAAATCAAACACGGTTTATGCTAGCCGCTTGAAACTGAAACTCACTCAACTAGTTCTCAGTGCGATCTCTATGCTTTGTTTTCTGTTGAAGTAACCCTAAGCAGAGGCCAGGGAAAGAAACTTTCATTGGAAAGCATTTGCAGTGATTCCACAGAACTTTGAGTTTCCTGGAACCTCAGCAAATATTTTTTCACCCTAACTTGTTGTTAACTCGACAGGAAAGATAAGTATACCGGTTGCATTTGGCTGCCCAAATTTAGATCTTCTAGGTTGAATAGTTGGTTTGCAGGAATACTTTGAAATTTTAGGTTTCACTTCATTTTCCCCTATAGGGATACATGCACATGGAACTCTAAATCAAACACGGTTTTTGCTGTGTGCTTGTAACTTGACTCGTTCAACTAGTTCTCAGTGCACTCTCTATGCATTCTTCCCTTTTGAAGTAGCCCTAAGCAGAGGCAAGGAAAACACACTTTCTTTGGAAAGTATTCACCGAGTTTCCAAAAAACTCAGAGATTACGGAAACCTCAGCAAATATTTTGTCACCCTATCTTGTTGATACTTGGTAGGAAAAAGGTGTATACCAGTTGCGCTTGGCTGCACAAATTTTGTTCTGCTAGGTTGAAGCATTCCTTTGCAGGATGACTTTGAATATTTAGGTTTTACTACATTTTCCCCTCTAGGGATACATGCTTTTGAAAATGTAAATCAAACACGGTTTGTGCTAGCTGCTTGAAACTTGACTCACTGAATGAATTCTCATTGTGCTCTCTACGCTTTTTTACCGGTTTATGTACCCCTAAGCAGAGCAAAGAAAAATAGACTTTCATTTGAACGTGTTTGTAGAGCATCCACAGAACTCAAGAGTTTACTGGACTCTCAGCAAATGTGTTTTCACCCGATCTTGTTGAAACTTGGCAGCAAAAATGAGTATATGGGTTGCACTTGGCAGCCCAAATTTCGTAATCTTATGTTGAAGAGTTCCTTTGCAGGAACACTTTGAATTTTTAGGTTTAACTTCTTTTTTCCCTATGTGAATACATGCTTTTGGAATGCTAAATCAAACACAGTTTGTGATACCTGTTTGAAACTTGGCTCACTCAATTAGTTCTCAGTGCACTCTCTATGCATTGTCCCCCGCTGAAGTATCCCCAAGCAGAGGCAAGGAAAATACGCTTTCTTATGTAAGTGTTTGCAGAGCTTCCACAAAACTCCCAAGTTTACTGGAATTTCAGCGAATATTTTTTCACTTGATCTTGTTGATCCTAGGTAAGAAAGATGAGTATACCAGTTGCATTTGCCTGCCAAAATTTCGTTCTTCTAAGTTGAAGCATGTGCTTTCAGGAAGACATTGCATTTGGGGGGTTTCTCTTCATTTTCACCTATAGGAATACATGCATTTGGAACTCTAAATCAAACACTGTTTGTGCTAGCTGCTTGAAGCTTGACTCACTCAATTAGTTCCTGGTGTACTCTCTGTGCTTTGTTCCCTGTTGAAGTGGTCCTAAGTGGAGGCGTGGAACATACGCTTTCCTTAGAAAGCATTTACAAATCTTCAACAGAGCTCCAAGTTAACTGGAATCTCTGCAAATATTTACTCACCTGATCTTGATGACCCTTGTCAGGAAAGATGAGTATACCAGTTGCACTTAGCTACCCAAATGTCGTTCTTCTAGGTTGAAAAGTTCGTTTGCAGGAACACTTTGAATTTTTAGGTTTCACTTCACTTTTCCTTATAGGGACGTATGCATTTGGACTTATAAATCAAACACGGTTTATGCTAGCCGCTTGAAACTGAAACTCACTCAACTAGTTCTCAGTGCGATCTCTATGCTTTGTTTTCTGTTGAAGTAACCCTAAGCAGAGGCCAGGGAAAGAAACTTTCATTGGAAAGCATTTGCAGTGATTGCACAGAACTTTGAGTTTCCTGGAATCTCAGCAAATATTTTTTCACCCTAACTTGTTGTTAACTCGACAGGAAAGATAAGTATACCGGTTGCATTTGGCTGCCCAAATTTAGATCTTCTAGGTTGAATAGTTGGTTTGCAGGAATACTTTGAAAATTTAGGTTTCACTTCATTTTCCCCTATACGGATACATGCACATGGAACTCTAAATCAAACACGGTTTTTGCTGTGTGCTTGTAACTTGACTCATTCAACTAGTTCTCAGTGCACTCTCTATGCATTGTTCCCTGTTGAAGTAGCCCTAAGCAGAGGCAAGGAAAACACACTTTCTTTGGAAAGTATTCACCGAGCTTCCAAAAAACTCAGAGATTACGGAAACCTCAGCAAATATTTTGTCACCCTATCTTGTTGATACTTGGTAGGAAAAAGGTGTATACCTGTTGCGCTTGGCTGCACAAATTTTGTTCTGCTAGGTTGAAGCATTCCTTTGCAGGATGACTTTGAATATTTAGGTTTTACTACATTTTCCCCTCTAGGGATACATGCTTTTGAAAATCTAAATCAAACACGGTTTGTGCTAGCTGCTTGAAACTTGACTCACTGAATGAATTCTCATTGTGCTCTCTACGCTTTGTTACCGGTTTATGTACCCCTAAGCAGAGCAAAGAAAAATAGACTTTCATTTGAACGTGTTTGTAGAGCATCCACAGAACTCAAGAGTTTACTGGACTCTCAGCAAATGTTTTTGCACCCGATCTTGTTGAAACTTGGCAGCAAAAATGAGTATATGGGTTGCACTTGGCAGCCCAAATTTCGTAATCTTATGTTGAAGAGTTCCTTTGCAGGAACACTTTGAATTTTTAGGTTTAACTTCTTTTTTCCCTATGTGAATACATGCATTTGGAATGCTAAATCAAACACAGTTTGTGATACCTGTTGGAAACTTGGCTCACTCAATTAGTTCTCAGTGCACTCTCTATGCATTGTCCCCCGCTGAAGTATCCCCAAGCAGAGGCAAGGAAAATACGCTTTTTTTTTTTTTTTTAAATTTTTTATTGTTGGCTGTTCAAAACATTACATAGTTCTTGATATATCATATTTCACAATATGATTCAAGTGGGTTATGAGCTCCCATTTTTACCCCATATACAGATTGCAGAATCACATCAGTTACACATCCATTGATTTACATATTGCCATACTAGTGTCTGTTGTATTCTGCTTCCTTTCCTATCCTCTACTATCACCCCTCCCCTCCCCTCCCCTCCCCTCTTCTCTCTCTGCCCCCTCTACTGACATTCGTTTGTCCCCCTTGTATTATTTTTCCCCTTCCCCTCACTTCCTCTTGTATGTACTTTTGTATAACTCTGAGGGTCTCCTTCCGTTTCCATGCTTTTTCCCTTCTCTCTCCCTTCCCCTCCCACCTCTCATCCCTGTTTAATGTTAATCTTCTTCTCATGCTCTTCGACCCTACTCTGTTCTTAGTTACTCTCCTTATATCAAAGAAGACATTTGGCATTTGTTTTTTAGGGATTGGCTAGCTTCACTTAGCATAATCTGCTCTAATGCCATCCATTTCCCTGTAAATTCTATGATTTTGTCATTTTTTAATGCAGAGTAATACTCCATTGTGTATAAATGCCACATTTTTTTTATCCATTCATCCATTGAAGGGCATCTAGGTTGGTTCCACAGTCTAGCTATTGTGAATTGTGCTGCTATGAACATCGATGTAGCAGTGTCCCTGTAGCATGCTCTTTTTAGGTCTTTAGGGAATAGACCGAGAAGGGGAATAGCTGGGTCAAATGGTGGCTCCATTCCCAGCTTTCCAAGAAATCTCCATACTGCTTTCCAAATTGTCTGCACCAATTTGCAGTCCCACCAGCAATGTACAAGTGTACCCTTTTCCCCACATCCTCGCCAGCACTTGTTGTTGTTTGACTTCATAATGGCTGCCAATCTAACTGGAGTGAGATGGTATCTTAGGGTGGTTTTGATTTGCATTTCTCTGACTGCTAGAGATGGTGAGCATTTTTTCATGTACTTGTTGATTGATTGTATGTCCCCCTCTGAGAAGTGTCTGTTCAGGTCCTTGGCCCATTTGTTGATTGGGTTGTTTGTTCTCTAAAAGGCTCTACAAAGAAACTATTAGAGCTAATAAATGAATTCAGCAAAGTGGCAGGATATAAAATCAACACGCATAAATCAAAGGCATTCCTGTATATCAGTGACAAATCCTCTGAAATGGAAATGAGGACAACCACTCCATTCACAATATCTTCAAAAAAAATAAAATACTTGGGAATCAACCTAACAAAAGAGGTGAAAGACTTATACAATGAAAACTACAGAACCCTAAAGAGAGAAATAGAAGAAGATCTTAGAAGATGGAAAAATATACCCTGTTCATGGATAGGCAGAACTAACATCATCAAAATGGCGATATTACCAAAAGTTCTCTATAGGTTTAATGCAATGCCAATCAAAATCCCAACGGCATTTCTTGCAGAAATAGAGAAAGCAATCATGAAATTCATATGGAAAAATAAAAGACCCAGAATAGCAAAAACAATGCTAAGCAGGAAATGTGAATCAGGCGGTATAGCGATACCAGACTTCAAACTATATTACAGAGCAATAGTAACAAAAACAGCATGGTACTGGTACCAAAACAGGCGGGTGGACCAATGGTACAGAATAGAGGACACAGAAACCAATCCACAAAACTACAACTATCTTATATTTGATAAAGGGTCTAAAAGCATGCAATGGAGGAAGGATAGCATCTTCAACAAATGGTGCTGGGAAAACTGGAAATCCATATGCAACAAAATGAAACTGAATCCCTTTCTCTCGCCATGCACAAAAGTTAATTCAAAATGGATCAAGGAGCTTGATATCAAATCAGAGACACGCCGTCTGATAGAAGAAAAAGTTGGCTACGATCTACATACGGTGGGGTCGGGCTCCAAATTCCTCAATAGGACACCCATAGCACAAAAGTTAATAACTAGAATCAACAAATGGGACTTACTCAAACTAAAAAGTTTTTTCTCAGCAAAAGATACAATAAGAGAGGTAAATAGAGAGCCTACATCCTGGGAACAAATCTTTACTCCTCACACTTCAGATAGAGCCCTAATATCCAGAGTATACAAAGAACTCAAAAAATTAGAAAATACGCTTTCTTATGTAAGTGTTTGCAGAGCTTCCACAAAACTCCCAAGTTTACTGGAATTTCAGCGAATATTTTTTCACTTGATCTTGTTGATCCTAGGTAAGAAAGATGAGTATACCGGTTGCATTTGCCTGCCAAAATTTCATTCTTCTAAGTTGAAGCATGTGCTTTCAGGAAGACATTGCATTTGGGGGGTTTCTCTTCATTTTAACCTATAGGAATACAGGCATTTGGAACTCTAAATCAAACACTGTTTGTGCTAGCTGCTTGAAGCTTGACTCACTCAATTAGTTCCTGGTGTACTCTCTGTGCTTTGTTCCCTGTTGAAGTGGTCCTAAGTGGAGGCGAGGAATATACGCTTTCCTTAGAAAGCATTTACAGAGCTTCAACAGAGCTCCATGTAAACTGGAATCTCTGCAAATATTTACTCACCTGATCTTGATGACCCTTGTCAGGAAAGATGAGTATACCAGTTGCACTTAGCTACCCAAATGTCGTTCTTCTAGGTTGAAAAGTTCGTTTGCAGGAACACTTTGAAGTTTTAGGTTTCACTTCACTTTTCCTGATAGGGACGTATGCATTTGGACTTATAAATCAAACACGGTTTATGCTAGCCGCTTGAAACTGAAACTCACTCAACTAGTTCTCAGTGCGATCTCTATGCTTTGTTATCTGTTGAAGTAACCCTAAGCAGAGGCCAGGGAAAGAAACTTTCATTGGAAAGCATTTGCAGTGATTGCACAGAACTTTGAGTTTCCTGGAATCTCAGCAAATATTTTCTCACCCTAACTTGTTGTTAACTCGACAGGAACGATAAGTATACCGGTTGCATTTGGCTGCCCAAATTTAGATCTTCTAGGTAGAATAGTTGGTTTGCAGGAATACTTTGAAATTTTAGGTTTCACTTCATATTCCCCTATAGGGATACATGCACATGGAACTCTAAATCAAACATGGTTTTTGCTGTGTGCTTGTAACTTGACTCGTTCAACTAGTTCTCAGTGCACTCTCTATGCATTGTTCCCTGTTGAAGTAGCCCTAAGCAGAGGCAAGGAAAACACACTTTCTTTGGAAAGTATTCACCGAGCTTCCAAAAAACTCAGAGATTACGGAAACCTCAGCAAATATTTTGTCACCCTATCTTGTTGATACTTGGTAGGAAAAAGGTGTATACCAGTTGCGCTTGGCTGCACAAATTTTGTTCTGCTAGGTTGAAGCATTCCTTTGCAGGATGACTTTGAATATTTAGGTTTTACTACATTTTCCCCTCTAGGGATACATGCTTTTGAAAATCTAAATCAAACACGGTTTGTGCTAGCTGCTTGAAACTTGACTCACTGAATGAATTCTCATTGTGCTCTCTACGCTTTGTTACCGGTTTATGTACCCCTAAGCAGAGCAAAGAAAAATAGACTTTCATTTGAACGTGTTTGTAGAGCATCCACAGAACTCAAGAGTTTACTGGACTCTCAGCAAATGTTTTTGCACCCGATCTTGTTGAAACTTGGCAGCAAAAATGAGTATATGGGTTGCACTTGGCAGCCCAAATTTCGTAATCTTATGTTGAAGAGTTCCTTTGCAGGAACACTTTGAATTTTTAGGTTTAACTTCTTTTTTCCCTATGTGAATACATGCATTTGGAATGCTAAATCAAACACAGTTTGTGATACCTGTTTGAAACTTGGCTCACTCAATTATTTCTCAGTGCACTCTCTATGCATTGTCCCCCGCTGAAGTATCCCCAAGCAGAGGCAAGGAAAATACGCTTTTTTTTTTTTTTTTTTAATTTTTTATTGTTGGCTTTTCAAAACATTACATAGTTCTTGATATATCATATTTCACAATTTGATTCAAGTGGGTTATGAGCTCCCATTTTTACCCCATATACAGATTGCAGAATCACATCAGTTACACATCCATTGATTTACATATTGCCATACTAGTGTCTGTTGTATTCTGCTTCCTTTCCTATCCTCTACTATCACCCCTCCCCTCCCCTCCCCTCCCCTCTTCTCTCTCTGCCCCCTCTACTGACATTCGTTTGTCCCCCTTGTATTATTTTTCCCCTTCCCCTCACTTCCTCTTGTATGTACTTTTGTATAACTCTGAGGGTCTCCTTCCGTTTCCATGCTTTTTCCCTTCTCTCTCCCTTCCCCTCCCACCTCTCATCCCTGTTTAATGTTAATCTTCTTCTCATGCTCTTCGACCCTACTCTGTTCTTAGTTACTCTCCTTATATCAAAGAAGACATTTGGCATTTGTTTTTTAGGGATTGGCTAGCTTCACTTAGCATAATCTGCTCTAATGCCATCCATTTCCCTGTAAATTCTATGATTTTGTCATTTTTTAATGCAGAGTAATACTCCATTGTGTATAAATGCCACATTTTTTTTATCCATTCATCCATTGAAGGGCATCTAGGTTGGTTCCACAGTCTAGCTATTGTGAATTGTGCTGCTATGAACATCGATGTAGCAGTGTCCCTGTAGCATGCTCTTTTTAGGTCTTTAGGGAATAGACCGAGAAGGGGAATAGCTGGGTCAAATGGTGGCTCCATTCCCAGCTTTCCAAGAAATCTCCATACTGCTTTCCAAATTGTCTGCACCAATTTGCAGTCCCACCAGCAATGTACAAGTGTACCCTTTTCCCCACATCCTCGCCAGCACTTGTTGTTGTTTGACTTCATAATGGCTGCCAATCTAACTGGAGTGAGATGGTATCTTAGGGTGGTTTTGATTTGCATTTCTCTGACTGCTAGAGATGGTGAGCATTTTTTCATGTACTTGTTGATTGATTGTATGTCCCCCTCTGAGAAGTGTCTGTTCAGGTCCTTGGCCCATTTGTTGATTGGGTTGTTTGTTCTCTAAAAGGCTCTACAAAGAAACTATTAGAGCTAATAAATGAATTCAGCAAAGTGGCAGGATATAAAATCAACACGCATAAATCAAAGGCATTCCTGTATATCAGTGACAAATCCTCTGAAATGGAAATGAGGACAACCACTCCATTCACAATATCTTCAAAAAAAATAAAATACTTGGGAATCAACCTAACAAAAGAGGTGAAAGACTTATACAATGAAAACTACAGAACCCTAAAGAGAGAAATAGAAGAAGATCTTAGAAGATGGAAAAATATACCCTGTTCATGGATAGGCAGAACTAACATCATCAAAATGGCGATATTACCAAAAGTTCTCTATAGGTTTAATGCAATGCCAATCAAAATCCCAACGGCATTTCTTGCAGAAATAGAGAAAGCAATCATGAAATTCATATGGAAAAATAAAAGACCCAGAATAGCAAAAACAATGCTAAGCAGGAAATGTGAATCAGGCGGTATAGCGATACCAGACTTCAAACTATATTACAGAGCAATAGTAACAAAAACAGCATGGTACTGGTACCAAAACAGGCGGGTGGACCAATGGTACAGAATAGAGGACACAGAAACCAATCCACAAAACTACAACTATCTTATATTTGATAAAGGGTCTAAAAGCATGCAATGGAGGAAGGATAGCATCTTCAACAAATGGTGCTGGGAAAACTGGAAATCCATATGCAACAAAATGAAACTGAATCCCTTTCTCTCGCCATGCACAAAAGTTAATTCAAAATGGATCAAGGAGCTTGATATCAAATCAGAGACACGCCGTCTGATAGAAGAAAAAGTTGGCTACGATCTACATACGGTGGGGTCGGGCTCCAAATTCCTCAATAGGACACCCATAGCACAAAAGTTAATAACTAGAATCAACAAATGGGACTTACTCAAACTAAAAAGTTTTTTCTCAGCAAAAGATACAATAAGAGAGGTAAATAGAGAGCCTACATCCTGGGAACAAATCTTTACTCCTCACACTTCAGATAGAGCCCTAATATCCAGAGTATACAAAGAACTCAAAAAATTAGAAAATACGCTTTCTTATGTAAGTGTTTGCAGAGCTTCCACAAAACTCCCAAGTTTACTGGAATTTCAGCGAATATTTTTTCACTTGATCTTGTTGATCCTAGGTAAGAAAGATGAGTATACCGGTTGCATTTGCCTGCCAAAATTTCATTCTTCTAAGTTGAAGCATGTGCTTTCAGGAAGACATTGCATTTGGGGGGTTTCTCTTCATTTTAACCTATAGGAATACAGGCATTTGGAACTCTAAATCAAACACTGTTTGTGCTAGCTGCTTGAAGCTTGACTCACTCAATTAGTTCCTGGTGTACTCTCTGTGCTTTGTTCCCTGTTGAAGTGTCCTAAGTGGAGGCGAGGAATATACGCTTTCCTTAGAAAGCATTTACAGAGCTTCAACAGAGCTCCATGTAAACTGGAATCTCTGCAAATATTTACTCACCTGATCTTGATGACCCTTGTCAGGAAAGATGAGTATACCAGTTGCACTTAGCTACCCAAATGTCGTTCTTCTAGGTTGAAAAGTTCGTTTGCAGGAACACTTTGAAGTTTTAGGTTTCACTTCACTTTTCCTTATAGGGACGTATGCATTTGGACTTATAAATCAAACACGGTTTATGCTAGCTGCTTGAAACTGAAACTCACTCAACTAGTTCTCAGTGCGATCTCTATGCTTTGTTATCTGTTGAAGTAACCCTAAGCAGAGGCCAGGGAAAGAAACTTTCATTGGAAAGCATTTGCAGTGATTGCACAGAACTTTGAGTTTCCTGGAATCTCAGCAAATATTTTCTCACCCTAACTTGTTGTTAACTCGACAGGAACGATAAGTATACCGGTTGCATTTGGCTGCCCAAATTTAGATCTTCTAGGTAGAATAGTTGGTTTGCAGGAATACTTTGAAATTTTAGGTTTCACTTCATATTCCCCTATAGGGATACATGCACATGGAACTCTAAATCAAACATGGTTTTTGCTGTGTGCTTGTAACTTGACTCGTTCAACTAGTTCTCAGTGCACTCTCTATGCATTGTTCCCTGTTGAAGTAGCCCTAAGCAGAGGCAAGGAAAACACACTTTCTTTGGAAAGTATTCACCGAGCTTCCAAAAAACTCAGAGATTACGGAAACCTCAGCAAATATTTTGTCACCCTATCTTGTTGATACTTGGTAGGAAAAAGGTGTATACCAGTTGCGCTTGGCTGCACAAATTTTGTTCTGCTAGGTTGAAGCATTCCTTTGCAGGATGACTTTGAATATTTAGGTTTTACTACATTTTCCCCTCTAGGGATACATGCTTTTGAAAATCTAAATCAAACACGGTTTGTGCTAGCTGCTTGAAACTTGACTCACTGAATGAATTCTCATTGTGCTCTCTACGCTTTGTTACCGGTTTATGTACCCCTAAGCAGAGCAAAGAAAAATAGACTTTCATTTGAACGTGTTTGTAGAGCATCCACAGAACTCAAGAGTTTACTGGACTCTCAGCAAATGTTTTTGCACCCGATCTTGTTGAAACTTGGCAGCAAAAATGAGTATATGGGTTGCACTTGGCAGCCCAAATTTCGTAATCTTATGTTGAAGAGTTCCTTTGCAGGAACACTTTGAATTTTTAGGTTTAACTTCTTTTTTCCCTATGTGAATACATGCATTTGGAATGCTAAATCAAACACAGTTTGTGATACCTGTTGGAAACTTGGCTCACTCAATTAGTTCTCAGTGCACTCTCTATGCATTGTCCCCCGCTGAAGTATCCCCAAGCAGAGGCAAGGAAAATACGCTTTTTTTTTTTTTTTAATTTTTTATTGTTGGCTGTTCAAAACATTACATAGTTCTTGATATATCATATTTCACAATTTGATTCAAGTGGGTTATGAGCTCCCATTTTTACCCCATATACAGATTGCAGAATCACATCAGTTACACATCCATTGATTTACATATTGCCATACTAGTGTCTGTTGTATTCTGCTTCCTTTCCTATCCTCTACTATCACCCCTCCCCTCCCCTCCCCTCCCCTCTTCTCTCTCTGCCCCCTCTACTGACATTCGTTTGTCCCCCTTGTATTATTTTTCCCCTTCCCCTCACTTCCTCTTGTATGTACTTTTGTATAACTCTGAGGGTCTCCTTCCGTTTCCATGCTTTTTCCCTTCTCTCTCCCTTCCCCTCCCACCTCTCATCCCTGTTTAATGTTAATCTTCTTCTCATGCTCTTCGACCCTACTCTGTTCTTAGTTACTCTCCTTATATCAAAGAAGACATTTGGCATTTGTTTTTTAGGGATTGGCTAGCTTCACTTAGCATAATCTGCTCTAATGCCATCCATTTCCCTGTAAATTCTATGATTTTGTCATTTTTTAATGCAGAGTAATACTCCATTGTGTATAAATGCCACATTTTTTTATCCATTCATCCATTGAAGGGCATCTAGGTTGGTTCCACAGTCTAGCTATTGTGAATTGTGCTGCTATGAACATCGATGTAGCAGTGTCCCTGTAGCATGCTCTTTTTAGGTCTTTAGGGAATAGACCGAGAAGGGGAATAGCTGGGTCAAATGGTGGCTCCATTCCCAGCTTTCCAAGAAATCTCCATACTGCTTTCCAAATTGTCTGCACCAATTTGCAGTCCCACCAGCAATGTACAAGTGTACCCTTTTCCCCACATCCTCGCCAGCACTTGTTGTTGTTTGACTTCATAATGGCTGCCAATCTAACTGGAGTGAGATGGTATCTTAGGGTGGTTTTGATTTGCATTTCTCTGACTGCTAGAGATGGTGAGCATTTTTTCATGTACTTGTTGATTGATTGTATGTCCCCCTCTGAGAAGTGTCTGTTCAGGTCCTTGGCCCATTTGTTGATTGGGTTGTTTGTTCTCTAAAAGGCTCTACATAGAAACTATTAGAGCTAATAAATGAATTCAGCAAAGTGGCAGGATATAAAATCAACACGCATAAATCAAAGGCATTCCTGTATATCAGTGACAAATCCTCTGAAATGGAAATGAGGACAAACACTCCATTCACAATATCTTCAAAAAAAATAAAATACTTGGGAATCAACCTAACAAAAGAGGTGAAAGACTTATACAATGAAAACTACAGAACCCTAAAGAGAGAAATAGAAGAAGATCTTAGAAGATGGAAAAATATACCCTGTTCATGGATAGGCAGAACTAACATCATCAAAATGGCGATATTACCAAAAGTTCTCTATAGGTTTAATGCAATGCCAATCAAAATCCCAACGGCATTTCTTGTAGAAATAGAGAAAGCAATCATGAAATTCATATGGAAAAATAAAAGACCCAGAATAGCAAAAACAATGCTAAGCAGGAAATGTGAATCAGGCGGTATAGCGATACCAGACTTCAAACTATATTACAGAGCAATAGTAACAAAAACAGCATGGTACTGGTACCAAAACAGGTGGGTGGACCAATGGTACAGAATAGAGGACACAGAAACCAATCCACAAAACTACAACTATCTTATATTTGATAAAGGGTCTAAAAGCATGCAATGGAGGAAGGATAGCATCTTCAACAAATGGTGCTGGGAAAACTGGAAATCCATATGCAACAAAATGAAACTGAATCCCTTTCTCTCGCCATGCACAAAAGTTAATTCAAAATGGATCAAGGAGCTTGATATCAAATCAGAGACACGCCGTCTGATAGAAGAAAAAGTTGGCTACGATCTACATACGGTGGGGTCGGGCTCCAAATTCCTCAATAGGACACCCATAGCACAAAAGTTAATAACTAGAATCAACAAATGGGACTTACTCAAACTAAAAAGTTTTTTCTCAGCAAAAGATACAATAAGAGAGGTAAATAGAGAGCCTACATCCTGGGAACAAATCTTTACTCCTCACACTTCAGATAGAGCCCTAATATCCAGAGAATACAAAGAACTCAAAAAATTAGAAAATACGCTTTCTTATGTAAGTGTTTGCAGAGCTTCCACAAAACTCCCAAGTTTACTGGAATTTCAGCGAATATTTTTTCACTTGATCTTGTTGATCCTAGGTAAGAAAGATGAGTATACCGGTTGCATTTGCCTGCCAAAATTTCATTCTTCTAAGTTGAAGCATGTGCTTTCAGGAAGACATTGCATTTGGGGGGTTTCTCTTCATTTTAACCTATAGGAATACATGCATTTGGAACTCTAAATCAAACACTGTTTGTGCTAGCTGCTTGAAGCTTGACTCACTCAATTAGTTCCTGGTGTACTCTCTGTGCTTTGTTCCCTGTTGAAGTGGTCCTAAGTGGAGGCGAGGAATATACGCTTTCCTTAGAAAGCATTTACAGAGCTTCAACAGAGCTCCATGTAAACTGGAATCTCTGCAAATATTTACTCACCTGATCTTGATGACCCTTGTCAGGAAAGATGAGTATACCAGTTGCACTTAGCTACCCAAATGTCATTCTTCTAGGTTGAAAAGTTCGTTTGCAGGAACACTTTGAAGTTTTAGGTTTCACTTCACTTTTCCTTATAGGGACGTATGCATTTGGACTTATAAATCAAACACGGTTTATGCTAGCCGCTTGAAACTGAAGCTCACTCAACTAGTTCTCAGTGCGATCTCTATGCTTTGTTATCTGTTGAAGTAACCCTAAGCAGAGGCCAGGGAAAGAAACTTTCATTTGAAAGCATTTGCAGTGATTGCACAGAACTTTGAGTTTCCTGGAATCTCAGCAAATATTTTTTCACCCTAACTTGTTGTTAACTCGACAGGAACGATAAGTATACCGGTTGCATTTGGCTGCCCAAATTTAGATCTTCTAGGTTGAATAGTTGGTTTGCAGGAATACTTTGAAATTTTAGGTTTCACTTCATTTTCCCCTATAGGGATACATGCATATGGAACTCTAAATCAAACACGGTTTTTGCTGTGTGCTTGTAACTTGACTCATTCAACTAGTTCTCAGTGCACTCTCTATGCATTGTTCCCTGTTGAAGTAGCCCTAAGCAGAGGCAAGGAAAACACACTTTCTTTGGAAAGTATTCACCGAGCTTCCAAAAAACTCAGAGATTACGGAAACCTCAGCAAATATTTTGTCACCCTATCTTGTTGATACTTGGTAGGAAAAAGGTGTATACCAGTTGCGCTTGGCTGCACAAATTTTGTTCTGCTAGGTTGAAGCATTCCTTTGCAGGATGACTTTGAATATTTAGGTTTTACTACATTTTCCCCTCTAGGGATACATGCTTTTGAAAATCTAAATCAAACACGGTTTGTGCTAGCTGCTTGAAACTTGACTCACGGAATGAATTCTCATTGTGCTCTCTACGCTTTGTTACCGGTTTATGTACCCCTAAGCAGAGCAAAGAAAAATAGACTTTCATTTGAACGTGTTTGTAGAGCATCCACAGAACTCAAGAGTTTACTGGACTCTCAGCAAATGTTTTTTCACCCGATCTTGTTGAAACTTGGCAGCAAAAATGAGTATATGGGTTGCACTTGGCAGCCCAAATTTCGTAATCTTATGTTGAAGAGTTCCTTTGCAGGAACACTTTGAATTTTTAGGTTTAACTTCTTTTTTCCCTATGTGAATACATGCATTTGGAATGCTAAATCAAACACAGTTTGTGATACCTGTTGGAAACTTGGCTCACTCAATTAGTTCTCAGTGCACTCTCTATGCATTGTCCCCCGCTGAAGTATCCCCAAGCAGAGGCAAGGAAAATACGCTTTCTTATGTAAGTGTTTGCAGAGCTTCCACAAAACTCCCAAGTTTACTGGAATTTCAGCGAATATTTTTTCACTTGATCTTGTTGATCCTAGGTAAGAAAGATGAGTATACCAGTTGCATTTGCCTGCCAAAATTTCGTTCTTCTAAGTTGAAGCATGTGCTTTCAGGAAGACATTGCATTTGGGGGGGTTTCTCTTCATTTTCACCTATAGGAATACATGCATTTGGAACTCTAAATCAAACACTGTTTGTGCTAGCTGCTTGAAGCTTGACTCACTCAATTAGTTCCTGGTGTACTCTCTGTGCTTTGTTCCCTGTTGAAGTGGTCCTAAGTGGAGGCGAGGAGCATACGCTTTCCTTAGAAAGCATTTACAGAGCTTCAACAGAGCTCCAAGTGAACTGGAATCTCTGCAAATATTTACTCACCTGATCTTGATGACCCTTGTCAGGAAAGATGAGTATACCAGTTGCACTTAGCTACCCAAATGTCGTTCTTCTAGGTTGAAAAGTTCGTTTGCAGGAACACTTTGAATTTTTAGGTTTCACTTCACTTTTCCTTATAGGGACGTATGCATTTGGACTTATAAATCAAACACGGTTTATGCTAGCCGCTTGAAACTGAAGCTCACTCAACTAGTTCTCAGTGCGATCTCTATGCTTTGTTTTCTGTTGAAGTAACCCTAAGCAGAGGCCAGGGAAAGAAATTTTCATTGGAAAGCATTTGCCGTGATTCCACAGAACTTTGAGTTTCCTGGAATCTCAGCAAATATTTTTTCACCCTAACTTGTTGTTAACTCGACAGGAAAGATAAGTATACCGGTTGCATTTGGCTGCCCAAATTTAGATCTTCTAGGTTGAATAGTTGGTTTGCAGGAATACTTTGAAATTTTAGGTTTCACTTCATTTTCCCCTATAGGGATACATGCATATGGAACTCTAAATCAAACACGGTTTTTGCTGTGTGCTTGTAACTTGACTCATTCAACTAGTTCTCAGTGCACTCTCTATGCATTGTTCCCTGTTGAAGTAGCCCTAAGCAGAGGCAAGGAAAACACACTTTCTTTGGAAAGTATTCACCGAGCTTCCAAAAAACTCAGAGATTACGGAAACCTCAGCAAATATTTTGTCACCCTATCTTGTTGATACTTGGTAGGAAAAAGGTGTATACCAGTTGCGCTTGGCTGCACAAATTTTGTTCTGCTACGTCGAAGCATTCCTTTGCAGGATGACTTTGAATATTTAGGTTTTACTACATTTTCCCCTCTAGGGATACATGCTTTTGAAAATCTAAATCAAACACGGTTTGTGCTAGCTGCTTGAAACTTGACTCACTGAATGAATTCTCATTGTGCTCTCTACGCTTTGTTACCGGTTTATGTACCCTAAGCAGAGCAAAGAAAAATAGACTTTAATTTGAACGTGCTTGTAGAGCATCCACAGAACTCAAGAGTTTACTGGACTCTCAGCAAATGTTTTTTCACCCGATCTTGTTGAATCTTGGCAGCAAAAATGAGTATATGGGTTGCACTTGGCAGCCCAAATTTCGTAATCTTATGTTGAAGAGTTCCTTTGCAGGAACACTTTGAATTTTTAGGTTTAACTTCTTTTTTCCCTATGTGAATACATGCATTTGGAATGCTAAATCAAACACAGTTTGTGATACCTGTTTGAAACTTGGCTCACTCAATTAGTTCTCAGTGCACTCTCTATGCATTGTCCCCCGCTGAAGTATCCCCAAGCAGAGGCAAGGAAAATACGCTTTCTTATGTAAGTGTTTGCAGAGCTTCCACAAAACTCCCAAGTTTACTGGAATTTGAGCGAATATTTTTTCACTTGATCTTGTTGATCCTAGGTAAGAAAGATGAGTATACCAGTTGCATTTGCCTGCCAAAATTTCGTTCTTCTAAGTTGAAGCATGTGCTTTCAGGAAGACATTGCATTTGGGGGGGTTTCTCTTCATTTTCACCTATAGGAATACATGCATTTGGAACTCTAAATCAAACACTGTTTGTGCTAGCTGCTTGAAGCTTGACTCACTCAATTAGTTCCTGGTGTACTCTCTGTGCTTTGTTCCCTGTTGAAGTGGTCCTAAGTGGAGGCGAGGAGCATACGCTTTCCTTAGAAAGCATTTACAGAGCTTCAACAGAGCTCCAAGTGAACTGGAATCTCTGCAAATATTTACTCACCTGATCTTGATGACCCTTGTCAGGAAAGATGAGTATACCAGTTGCACTTAGCTACCCAAATGTCGTTCTTCTAGGTTGAAAAGTTCGTTTGCAGGAACACTTTGAATTTTTAGGTTTCACTTCACTTTTCCTTATAGGGACGTATGCATTTGGACTTATAAATCAAACACGGTTTATGCTAGCCGCTTGAAACTGAAGCTCACTCAACTAGTTCTCAGTGCGATCTCTATGCTTTGTTTTCTGTTGAAGTAACCCTAAGCAGAGGCCAGGGAAAGAAATTTTCATTGGAAAGCATTTGCCGTGATTCCACAGAACTTTGAGTTTCCTGGAATCTCAGCAAATATTTTTTCACCCTAACTTGTTGTTAACTCGACAGGAAAGATAAGTATACCGGTTGCATTTGGCTGCCCAAATTTAGATCTTCTAGGTTGAATAGTTGGTTTGCAGGAATACTTTGAAATTTTAGGTTTCACTTCATTTTCCCCTATAGGGATACATGCATATGGAACTCTAAATCAAACACGGTTTTTGCTGTGTGCTTGTAACTTGACTCATTCAACTAGTTCTCAGTGCACTCTCTATGCATTGTTCCCTGTTGAAGTAGCCCTAAGCAGAGGCAAGGAAAACACACTTTCTTTGGAAAGTATTCACCGAGCTTCCAAAAAACTCAGAGATTACGGAAACCTCAGCAAATATTTTGTCACCCTATCTTGTTGATACTTGGTAGGAAAAAGGTGTATACCAGTTGCGCTTGGCTGCACAAATTTTGTTCTGCTACGTCGAAGCATTCCTTTGCAGGATGACTTTGAATATTTAGGTTTTACTACATTTTCCCCTCTAGGGATACATGCTTTTGAAAATCTAAATCAAACACGGTTTGTGCTAGCTGCTTGAAACTTGACTCACTGAATGAATTCTCATTGTGCTCTCTACGCTTTGTTACCGGTTTATGTACCCTAAGCAGAGCAAAGAAAAATAGACTTTAATTTGAACGTGCTTGTAGAGCATCCACAGAACTCAAGAGTTTACTGGACTCTCAGCAAATGTTTTTTCACCCGATCTTGTTGAATCTTGGCAGCAAAAATGAGTATATGGGTTGCACTTGGCAGCCCAAATTTCGTAATCTTATGTTGAAGAGTTCCTTTGCAGGAACACTTTGAATTTTTAGGTTTAACTTCTTTTTTCCCTATGTGAATACATGCATTTGGAATGCTAAATCAAACACAGTTTGTGATACCTGTTTGAAACTTGGCTCACTCAATTAGTTCTCAGTGCACTCTCTATGCATTGTCCCCCACTGTAGTATCCCCAAGCAGAGGCAAGGAAAATACGCTTTCTTATGTAAGTGTTTGCAGAGCCTCCACAAAACTCCCAAGTTTACTGGAATTTCAGCGAATATTTTTTCACTTGATCTTGTTGATCCTAGGTAAGAAAGATGAGTATACCAGTTGCATTTGCCTGCCAAAATTTCGTTCTTCTAAGTTGAAGCATGTGCTTTCAGGAAGACATTGCATTTGGGGGGTTTCTCTTCATTTTAACCTATAGGAATACATGCATTTGGAACTCTAAATCAAACACTGTTTGTGCTAGCTGCTTGAAGCTTGACTCACTCAATTAGTTCCTGGTGTACTCTCTGTGCTTTGTTCCCTGTTGAAGTGGTCCTAAGTGGAGGCGAGGAACATACGCTTTCCTTAGAAAGCATTTACAGAGCTTCAACAGAGCTCCAAGTGAACTGGAATCTCTGCAAATATTTACTCACCTGATCTTGATGACCCTTGTCAGGAAAGATGAGTATACCAGTTGCACTTAGCTACCCAAATGTCGTTCTTCTAGGTTGAAAAGTTCGTTTGCAGGAACACTTTGAATTTTTAGGTTTCACTTCCCTTTTCCTTATAGGGACGTATGCATTTGGACTTATAAATCAAACACGGTTTATGCTAGCTGCTTGAAACTGAAACTCACTCAACTGGTTCTCAGTGCAATCTCTATGCTTTGTTTTCTATTGAAGTAACCCTAAGCAGAGGCCAGGGAAAGAAACTTTCATTGGAAAGCATTTGCAGTGATTCCACAGAACTTTGAGATTCCTGGAATCTCAGCAAATATTTTTTCACCCTAACTTGTTAACTCGACAGGAAAGATAAGTATACCTGTTGCATTTGGCTGCCCAAATTTAGATCTTCTAGGTTGAATAGTTGGTTTGCAGGAATACTTTGAAATTTTAGGTTTCACTTCATTTTCCCCTATAGGGATACATGCACATGGAACTCTAAATCAAACACGGTTTTTGCTGTGTGCTTGTAACTTGACTCATTCAACTAGTTCTCAGTGCACTCTCTATGCATTGTTCCCTGTTGAAGTAGCCCTAAGCAGAGGCAAGGAAAACACACTTTCTTTGGAAAGTATTCACCGAGCTTCCAAAAAACTCAGAGATTACGGAAACCTCAGCAAATATTTTGTCACCCTATCTTGTTGATACTTGGTAGGAAAAAGGTGTATACCAGTTGCGCTTGGCTGCACAAATTTTGTTCTGCTAGGTTGAAGCATTCCTTTGCAGGATGACTTTGAATATTTAGGTTTTACTACATTTTCCCCTCTAGGGATACATGCTTTTGAAAATCTAAATCAAACACGGTTTGTGCTAGCTGCTTGAAACTTGACTCACTGAATAAATTCTCATTGTGCTCTCTGTCCTTTGTTACCGGTATATGTACCCCTAAGCAGAGCAAAGAAAAATAGACTTTCATTTGAACGTGTTTGTAGAGCATCCACAGAACTCAAGAGTTTACTGGACTCTCAGCAAATGTTTTTTCACCCGATCTTGTTGAAACTTGGCAGCAAAAATGAGTATATGGGTTGCACTTGGCAGCCCAAATTTCGTAATCTTATGTTGAAGAGTTCCTTTGCAGGAACACTTTGAATTTTTAGGTTTAACTTCTTTTTTTCCCTATGAGAATACATGCATTTGGAATGCTAAATCAAACACAGATTGTGATACCTGTTTGAAACTTGGCTCACTCAATTAGTTCTCAGTGCACTCTCTATGCATTGTCCCCCGCTGAAATATCCCCAAGCAGAGGCAAGGAAAATACGCTTTTTATGTAAGTGTTTGCAGAGCTTCCACAAAACTCCCAAGTTTACTGGAATTTCAGCGAATATTTTTTCACTTGATCTTGTTGATCCTAGGTAAGAAAGATGAGTATACCAGTTGCATTTGCCTGCCAAAATTTCGTTCTTCTAAGTTGAAGCATGTGCTTTCAGGAAGACATTCCATTTGGGGGTTTTCTCTTCATTTTAACCTATAGGAATACATGCATTTGGAACTCTAATCAAACACTGTTTGTGCTAGCTGCTTGAAGCTTGACTCACTCAATTAGTTCCTGGTGTACTCTCTGTGCTTTGTTCCCTGTTGAAGTGGTCCTAAGTGGAGGCGAGGAACATACGCTTTCCTTAGAAAGCATTTACAGAGCTTCAACAGAGCTCCAAGTTAACTGGAATCTCTGCAAATATTTACTCACCTGATCTTGATGACCCTTGTCAGGAAAGATGAGTATACCAGTTGCACTTAGCTACCCAAATGTCGTTCTTCTAGGTTGAAAAGTTCGTTTGCAGGAACACTTTGAATTTTTAGGTTTCACTTCACTTTTCCTTATAGGGACGTATGCATTTGGACTTATAAATCAAACACGGTTTATGCTAGCTGCTTGAAACTGAAGCTCACTCAACTAGTTCTCAGTGCGATCTCTATGCTTTGTTTTCTGTTGAAGTAACCCTAAGCAGAGGCCAGGGAAAGAAACTTTCATTGGAAAGCATTTGCCGTGATTCCACAGAACTTTGAGTTTCCTGGAATCTCAGCAAATATTTTTTCACCCTAACTTGTTGTTAACTCGACAGGAAAGATAAGTATACCGGTTGCATTTGGCTGCCCAAATTTAGATCTTCTAGGTTGAATAGTTGGTTTGCAGGAATACTTTGAAATTTTAGGTTTCACTTCATTTTCCCCTATACGGATACATGCACATGGAACTCTAAATCAAACACGGTTTTTGCTGTGTGCTTGTAACTTGACTCATTCAACTAGTTCTCAGTGCACTCTCTATGCATTGTTCCCTGTTGAAGTAGCCCTAAGCAGAGGCAAGGAAAACACACTTTCTTTGGAAAGTATTCACCGAGCTTCCAAAAAACTCAGAGATTACGGAAACCTCAGCAAATATTTTGTCACCCTATCTTGTTGATACTTGGTAGGAAAAAGGTGTATACCAGTTGCGCTTGGCTGCACAAATTTTGTTCTGCTAGGTTGAAGCATTCCTTTGCCGGATGACTTTGAATATTTAGGTTTTACTACATTTTCCCCTCTAGCGATACATGCTTTTGAAAATCTAAATCAAACACGGTTTGTGCTAGCTGCTTGAAACTTGACTCACTGAATGAATTCTCATTGTGCTCTCTACGCTTTGTTACCGGTTTATGTACCCCTAAGCAGAGCAAAGAAAAATAGACTTTCATTTGAACGTGTTTGTAGAGCATCCACAGAACTCAAGAGTTTACTGGACTCTCAGCAAATGTTTTTTCACCCGATCTTGTTGAAACTTGGCAGCAAAAATGAGTATATGGGTTGCACTTGGCAGCCCAAATTTTGTAATCTTATGTTGAAGAGTTCCTTTGCAGGAACACTTTGAATTTTTAGGTTTAACTTCTTTTTTCCCTATGTGAATACATGCATTTGGAATGCTAAATCAAACACAGTTTGTGATACCTGTTTGAAACTTGGCTCATTCAATTAGTTCTCAGTGCACTTACTATGCATTGTCCCCCGCTGAAGTATCCCCAAGCAGAGGCAAGGAAAATACGCTTTCTTATGTAAGTGTTTACAGAGCTTCCACAAAACTCCCAAGTTTACTGGAAGTTCAGCGAATATTTTTTCACTTGATCTTGTTGATCCTAGGTAAGAAAGATGAGTATACCAGTTGCATTTGCCTGCCAAAATTTCGTTCTTCTAAGTTGAAGCATGTGCTTTCAGGAAGACATTGCATTTGGGGGGTTTCTCTTCATTTTAACCTATAGGAATACATGCATTTGGAACTATAAATCAAACACTGTTTGTGCTAGCTGCTTGAAGCTTGACTCACTCAATTAGTTCCTGGTGTACTCTCTGTGCTTTGTTCCCTGTTGAAGTGGTCCTAAGTGGAGGCGAGGAACATACGCTTTCCTTAGAAAGCATTTACAGAGCTTCAACAGAGGTCCAAGTTAACTGGAATCTCTGCAAATATTTACTCACCTGATCTTGATGACCCTTGTCAGGAAAGATGAGTATACCAGTTGCACTTAGCTACCCAAATGTCGTTCTTCTAGGTTGAAAAGTTCGTTTGCAGGAACACTTTGAATTTTTAGTTTCACTTCACTTTTCCTTATAGGGACGTATGCATTTGGACTTATAAATCAAACACGGTTTATGCTAGCTGCTTGGAACTGAAGCTCACTCAACTAGTTCTCAGTGCGATCTCTATGCTTTGTTTTCTGTTGAAGTAACCCTAAGCAGAGGCCAGGGAAAGAAACTTTCATTGGAAAGCATTTGCCGTGATTCCACAGAACTTTGAGTTTCCTGGAATCTCAGCAAATATTTTTTCACCCTAACTTGTTGTTAACTCGACAGGAAAGATAAGTATACCGGTTGCATTTGGCTGCCCAAATTTAGATCTTCTAGGTTGAATAGTTGGTTTGCAGGAATACTTTGAAATTTTAGGTTTCACTTCATTTTCCCCTATACGGATACATGCACATGGAACTCTAAATCAAACACGGTTTTTGCTGTGTGCTTGTAACTTGACTCATTCAACTAGTTCTCAGTGCACTCTCTATGCATTGTTCCCTGTTGAAGTAGCCCTAAGCAGAGGCAAGGAAAACACACTTTCTTTGGAAAGTATTCACCGAGCTTCCAAAAAACTCAGAGATTACGGAAACCTCAGCAAATATTTTGTCACCCTATCTTGTTGATACTTGGTATGAAAAAGGTGTATACCAGTTGCGCTTGGCTGCACAAATTTTGTTCTGCTAGGTTGAAGCATTCCTTTGCAGGATGACTTTGAATATTTAGGTTTTACTACATTTTCCCCTCTAGCGATACATGCTTTTGAAAATCTAAATCAAACACGGTTTGTCCTAGCTGCTTGAAACTTGACTCACTGAATGAATTCTCATTGTGCTCTCTACGCTTTGTTACCGGTTTATGTACCCCTAAGCAGAGCAAAGAAAAATAGACTTTCATTTGAACGTGTTTGTAGAGCATCCACAGAACTCAAGAGTTTACTGGACTCTCAGCAAATGTTTTTTCACCCGATCTTGTTGAAACTTGGCAGCAAAAATGAGTATATGGGTTGCACTTGGCAGCCCAAATTTCGTAATCTTATGTTGAAGAGTTCCTTTGCAGGAACACTTTGAATTTTTAGGTTTAACTTCTTTTTTCCCTATGTGAATACATGCATTTGGAATGCTAAATCAAACACAGTTTGTGATACCTGTTGGAAACTTGGCTCACTCAATTAGTTCTCAGTGCACTCTCTATGCATTGTCCCCTGCTGAAGTATCCCCAAGCAGAGGCAAGGAAAATACGCTTTCTTATGTAAGTGTTTGCAGAGCTTCCACAAAAACTCCCAAGTTTACTGGAATTTCAGCGAATATTTTTTTCACTGATCTTGTTGATCCTAGGTAAGAAAGAGGAGTATACCAGTTGCATTTGCCTGCCAAAATTTCGTTCTTCTAAGTTGAAGCATGTGCTTTCAGGAAGACATTGCAATTGGGGGGTTTCTCTTCATTTTAACATATAGGAATACATGCATTTTGAACTATAAATCAAACACTGTTTGTGCTAGCTGCTTGAAGCTTGACTCACTCAATTAGTTCCTGGTGTACTCTCTGTGCTTTGTTCCCTGTTGAAGTGGTCCTACGTGGAGGCGAGGAACATACGCTTTCCTTAGAAAGCATTTACAGAGCTTCAACAGAGCTCCAAGTTAACTGGAATCTCTGCAAATATTACTCACCTGATCTTGATGACCCTTGTCAGGAAAGATGAGTATACCAGTTGCACTTAGCTACCCAAATGTCGTTCTTCTAGGTTGAAAAGTTCGTTTGCAGGAACACTTTGAATTTTTAGGTTTCACTTCACTTTTCCTTACAGAGACGTATGCATTTGGACTTATAAATCAAACACGGTTTATGCTAGCTGCTTGAAACTGAAAACTCACTCAACTAGTTCTCAGTGCGATCTCTATGCTTTGTTTTCTGTTGAAGTAACCCTAAGCAGAGGCCAGGGAAAGAAACTTTCATTGGAAAGCATTTGCAGTGATTGCACAGAACTTTGAGTTTCCTGGAATCTCAGCAAATATTTTTTCACCCTAACTTGTTGTTAACTCGACAGGAAAGATAAGTATACCGGTTGCATTTGGCTGCCCAAATTTAGATCTTCTAGGTTGAATAGTTGGTTTGCAGGAATACTTTGAAATTTTAGGTTTCACTTCATTTTCCCCTATACGGATACATGCACATGGAACTCTAAATCAAACACGGTTTTTGCTGTGTGCTTGTAACTTGACTCATTCAACTAGTTCTCAGTGCACTCTCTATGCATTGTTCCCTGTTGAAGTAGCCCTAAGCAGAGGCAAGGAAAACACACTTTCTTTGGAAAGTATTCACCGAGCTTCCAAAAAACTCAGAGATTACGGAAACCTCAGCAAATATTTTGTCACCCTATCTTGTTGATACTTGGTAGGTAAAAGGTGTATACCAGTTGCGCTTGGCTGCACAAATTTTGTTCTGCTAGGTTGAAGCATTCCTTTGCAGGATGACTTTGAATATTTAGGTTTTACTACATTTTCCCCTCTAGGGATACATGCTTTTGAAAATCTAAATCAAACACGGTTTGTGCTAGCTGCTTGAAACTTGACTCACTGAATGAATTCTCATTGTGCTCTCTACGCTTTGTTACCGGTTTATGTACCCCTAAGCAGAGCAAAGAAAAATAGACTTTCATTTGAACGTGTTTGTAGAGCATCCACAGAACTCAAGAGTTTACTGGACTCTCAGCAAATGTTTTTTCACCCGATCTTGTTGAAACTTGGCAGCAAAAATGAGTATATGGGTTGCACTTGGCAGCCCAAATTTCGTAATCTTATGTTGAAGAGTTCCTTTGCAGGAACACTTTGAATTTTTAGGTTTAACTTCTTTTTTCCCTATGTGAATACATGCATTTGGAATGCTAAATCAAACACAGTTTGTGATACCTGTTGGAAACTTGGCTCACTCAATTAGTTCTCAGTGCACTCTCTATGCATTGTCCCCCGCTGAAGTATCCCCAAGCAGAGGCAAGGAAAATACGCTTTCTTATGTAAGTGTTTGCAGAGCTTCCACAAAACTCCCAAGTTTACTGGAATTTCAGCGAATATTTTTTCACTTGATCTTGTTGATCCTAGGTAAGAAAGATGAGTATACCAGTTGCATTTGCCTGCAAAAATTTCGTTCTTCTAAGTTGAAGCATGTGCTTTCAGGAAGACATTGCATTTGGGGGGTTTCTCTTCATTTTAACATATAGGAATACATGCATTTGGAACTATAAATCAAACACTGTTTGTGCTAGCTGCTTGAAGCTTGACTCACTCAATTAGTTCCTGGTGTACTCTCTGTGCTTTGTTCCCTGTTGAAGTGGTCCTACGTGGAGGCGAGGAACATACGCTTTCCTTAGAAAGCATTTACAGAGCTTCAACAGAGCTCCAAGTTAACTGGAATCTCTGCAAATATTTACTCACCTGATCTTGATGACCCTTGTCAGGAAAGATGAGTATACCAGTTGCACTTAGCTACCCAAATGTCGTTCTTCTAGGTTGAAAAGTTCGTTTGCAGGAACACTTTGAATTTTTAGGTTTCACTTCACTTTTCCTTATAGGGACGTATGCATTTGGACTTATAAATCAAACACGGTTTATGCTAGCTGCTTGAAACTGAAGCTCACTCAACTAGTTCTCAGTGCGATCTCTATGCTTTGTTTTCTGTTGAAGTAACCCTAAGCAGAGGCCAGGGAAAGAAACTTTCATTGGAAAGCATTTGCCGTGATTGCACAGAACTTTGAGTTTCCTGGAATCTCAGCAAATATTTTTTCACCCTAACTTGTTGTTAACTCGACAGGAAAGATAAGTATACCGGTTGCATTTGGCTGCCCAAATTTAGATCTTCTAGGTTGAATA
Organism: Marmota flaviventris; assembly: GCF_047511675.1. NCBI lineage: Eukaryota > Metazoa > Chordata > Mammalia > Rodentia > Sciuridae > Marmota > Marmota flaviventris. Next base: position 50,581 of record NW_027287706.1, read on the forward strand.
GTTGGTTTGCAGGAATACTTTGAAATTTTAGGTTTCACTTCATTTTCCCCTATACGGATACATGCACATGGAACTCTAAATCAAACACGGTTTTTGCTGTGTGCTTGTAACTTGACTCATTCAACTAGTTCTCAGTGCACTCTCTATGCATTGTTCCCTGTTGAAGTAGCCCTAAGCAGAGGCAAGGAAAACACACTTTCTTTGGAAAGTATTCACCGAGCTTCCAAAAAACTCAGAGATTACGGAAACCTCAGCAAATATTTTGTCACCCTATCTTGTTGATACTTGGTAGGAAAAAGGTGTATACCAGTTGCGCTTGGCTGCACAAATTTTGTTCTGCTAGGTTGAAGCATTCCTTTGCCGGATGACTTTGAATATTTAGGTTTTACTACATTTTCCCCTCTAGCGATACATGCTTTTGAAAATCTAAATCAAACACGGTTTGTGCTAGCTGCTTGAAACTTGACTCACTGAATGAATTCTCATTGTGCTCTCTACGCTTTGTTACCGGTTTATGTACCCCTAAGCAGAGCAAAGAAAAATAGACTTTCATTTGAACGTGTTTGTAGAGCATCCACAGAACTCAAGAGTTTACTGGACTCTCAGCAAATGTTTTTTCACCCGATCTTGTTGAAACTTGGCAGCAAAAATGAGTATATGGGTTGCACTTGGCAGCCCAAATTTTGTAATCTTATGTTGAAGAGTTCCTTTGCAGGAACACTTTGAATTTTTAGGTTTAACTTCTTTTTTCCCTATGTGAATACATGCATTTGGAATGCTAAATCAAACACAGTTTGTGATACCTGTTTGAAACTTGGCTCATTCAATTAGTTCTCAGTGCACTTACTATGCATTGTCCCCCGCTGAAGTATCCCCAAGCAGAGGCAAGGAAAATACGCTTTCTTATGTAAGTGTTTACAGAGCTTCCACAAAACTCCCAAGTTTACTGGAAGTTCAGCGAATATTTTTTCACTTGATCTTGTTGATCCTAGGTAAGAAAGATGAGTATACCAGTTGCATTTGCCTGCCAAAATTTCCTTCTTCTAAGTTGAAGCATGTGCTTTCAGGAAGACATTGCATTTGGGGGTTTCTCTTCATTTTAACCTATAGGAATACATGCATTTGGAACTATAAATCAAACACTGTTTGTGCTAGCTGCTTGAAGCTTGACTCACTCAATTAGTTCCTGGTGTACTCTCTGTGCTTTGTTCCCTGTTGAAGTGGTCCTAAGTGGAGGCGAGGAACATACGCTTTCCTTAGAAAGCATTTACAGAGCTTCAACAGAGGTCCAAGTTAACTGGAATCTCTGCAAATATTTACTCACCTGATCTTGATGACCCTTGTCAGGAAAGATGAGTATACCAGTTGCACTTAGCTACCCAAATGTCGTTCTTCTAGGTTGAAAAGTTCGTTTGCAGGAACACTTTGAATTTTTAGGTTTCACTTCACTTTTCCTTATAGGGACGTATGCATTTGGACTTATAAATCAAACACGGTTTATGCTAGCTTCTTGGAACTGAAGCTCACTCAACTAGTTCTCAGTGCGATCTCTATGCTTTGTTTTCTGTTGAAGTAACCCTAAGCAGAGGCCAGGGAAAGAAACTTTCATTGGAAAGCATTTGCCGTGATTCCACAGAACTTTGAGTTTCCTGGAATCTCAGCAAATATTTTTTCACCCTAACTTGTTGTTAACTCGACAGGAAAGATAAGTATACCGGTTGCATTTGGCTGCCCAAATTTAGATCTTCTAGGTTGAATAGTTGGTTTGCAGGAATACTTTGAAATTTTAGGTTTCACTTCATTTTCCCCTATACGGATACATGCAGATGGAACTCTAAATCAAACACGGTTTTTGCTGTGTGCTTGTAACTTGACTCATTCAACTAGTTCTCAGTGCACTCTCTATGCATTGTTCCCTGTTGAAGTAGCCCTAAGCAGAGGCAAGGAAAACACACTTTCTTTGGAAAGTATTCACCGAGCTTCCAAAAAAACTCAGAGATTACGGAAACCTCAGCAAATATTTTGTCACCCTATCTTGTTGATACTTGGTATGAAAAAGGTGTATACCAGTTGCGCTTGGCTGCACAAATTTTGTTCTGCTAGGTTGAAGCATTCCTTTGCAGGATGACTTTGAATATTTAGGTTTTACTACATTTTCCCCTCTAGCGATACATGCTTTTGAAAATCTAAATCAAACACGGTTTGTCCTAGCTGCTTGAAACTTGACTCACTGAATGAATTCTCATTGTGCTCTCTACGCTTTGTTACCGGTTTATGTACCCCTAAGCAGAGCAAAGAAAAATAGACTTTCATTTGAACGTGTTTGTAGAGCATCCACAGAACTCAAGAGTTTACTGGACTCTCAGCAAATGTTTTTTCACCCGATCTTGTTGAAACTTGGCAGCAAAAATGAGTATATGGGTTGCACTTGGCAGCCCAAATTTCGTAATCTTATGTTGAAGAGTTCCTTTGCAGGAACACTTTGAATTTTTAGGTTTAACTTCTTTTTTCCCTATGTGAATACATGCATTTGGAATGCTAAATCAAACACAGTTTGTGATACCTGTTGGAAACTTGGCTCACTCAATTAGTTCTCAGTGCACTCTCTATGCATTGTCCCCTGCTGAAGTATCCCCAAGCAGAGGCAAGGAAAATACGCTTTCTTATGTAAGTGTTTGCAGAGCTTCCACAAAACTCCCAAGTTTACTGGAATTTCAGCGAATATTTTTTCACTTGATCTTGTTGATCCTAGGTAAGAAAGATGAGTATACCAGTTGCATTTGCCTGCCAAAATTTCGTTCTTCTAAGTTGAAGCATGTGCTTTCAGGAAGACATTGCATTTGGGGGGTTTCTCTTCATTTTAACATATAGGAATACATGCATTTGGAACTATAAATCAAACACTGTTTGTGCTAGCTGCTTGAAGCTTGACTCACTCAATTAGTTCCTGGTGTACTCTCTGTGCTTTGTTCCCTGTTGAAGTGGTCCTACGTGGAGGCGAGGAACATACGCTTTCCTTAGAAAGCATTTACAGAGCTTCAACAGAGCTCCAAGTTAACTGGAATCTCTGCAAATATTTACTCACCTGATCTTGATGACCCTTGTCAGGAAAGATGAGTATACCAGTTGCACTTAGCTACCCAAATGTCGTTCTTCTAGGTTGAAAAGTTCGTTTGCAGGAACACTTTGAATTTTTAGGTTTCACTTCACTTTTCCTTACAGAGACGTATGCATTTGGACTTATAAATCAAACACGGTTTATGCTAGCTGCTTGAAACTGAAACTCACTCAACTAGTTCTCAGTGCGATCTCTATGCTTTGTTTTCTGTTGAAGTAACCCTAAGCAGAGGCCAGGGAAAGAAACTTTCATTGGAAAGCATTTGCAGTGATTGCACAGAACTTTGAGTTTCCTGGAATCTCAGCAAATATTTTTTCACCCTAACTTGTTGTTAACTCGACAGGAAAGATAAGTATACCGGTTGCATTTGGCTGCCCAAATTTAGATCTTCTAGGTTGAATAGTTGGTTTGCAGGAATACTTTGAAATTTTAGGTTTCACTTCATTTTCCCCTATACGGATACATGCACATGGAACTCTAAATCAAACACGGTTTTTGCTGTGTGCTTGTAACTTGACTCATTCAACTAGTTCTCAGTGCACTCTCTATGCATTGTTCCCTGTTGAAGTAGCCCTAAGCAGAGGCAAGGAAAACACACTTTCTTTGGAAAGTATTCACCGAGCTTCCAAAAAACTCAGAGATTACGGAAACCTCAGCAAATATTTTGTCACCCTATCTTGTTGATACTTGGTAGGTAAAAGGTGTATACCAGTTGCGCTTGGCTGCACAAATTTTGTTCTGCTAGGTTGAAGCATTCCTTTGCAGGATGACTTTGAATATTTAGGTTTTACTACATTTTCCCCTCTAGCGATACATGCTTTTGAAAATCTAAATCAAACACGGTTTGTGCTAGCTGCTTGAAACTTGACTCACTGAATGAATTCTCATTGTGCTCTCTACGCTTTGTTACCGGTTTATGTACCCCTAAGCAGAGCAAAGAAAAATAGACTTTCATTTGAACGTGTTTGTAGAGCATCCACAGAACTCAAGAGTTTACTGGACTCTCAGCAAATGTTTTTTCACCCGATCTTGTTGAAACTTGGCAGCAAAAATGAGTATATGGGTTGCACTTGGCAGCCCAAATTTCGTAATCTTATGTTGAAGAGTTCCTTTGCAGGAACACTTTGAATTTTTAGGTTTAACTTCTTTTTTCCCTATGTGAATACATGCATTTGGAATGCTAAATCAAACACAGTTTGTGATACCTGTTGGAAACTTGGCTCACTCAATTAGTTCTCAGTGCACTCTCTATGCATTGTCCCCCGCTGAAGTATCCCCAAGCAGAGGCAAGGAAAATACGCTTTCTTATGTAAGTGTTTGCAGAGCTTCCACAAAACTCCCAAGTTTACTGGAATTTCAGCGAATATTTTTTCACTTGATCTTGTTGATCCTAGGTAAGAAAGATGAGTATACCAGTTGCATTTGCCTGCAAAAATTTCGTTCTTCTAAGTTGAAGCATGTGCTTTCAGGAAGACATTGCATTTGGGGGGTTTCTCTTCATTTTAACATATAGGAATACATGCATTTGGAACTATAAATCAAACACTGTTTGTGCTAGCTGCTTGAAGCTTGACTCACTCAATTAGTTCCTGGTGTACTCTCTGTGCTTTGTTCCCTGTTGAAGTGGTCCTACGTGGAGGCGAGGAACATACGCTTTCCTTAGAAAGCATTTACAGAGCTTCAACAGAGCTCCAAGTTAACTGGAATCTCTGCAAATATTTACTCACCTGATCTTGATGACCCTTGTCAGGAAAGATGAGTATACCAGTTGCACTTAGCTACCCAAATGTCGTTCTTCTAGGTTGAAAAGTTCGTTTGCAGGAACACTTTGAATTTTTAGGTTTCACTTCACTTTTCCTTACAGAGACGTATGCATTTGGACTTATAAATCAAACACGGTTTATGCTAGCTGCTTGAAACTGAAACTCACTCAACTAGTTCTCAGTGCGATCTCTATGCTTTGTTTTCTGTTGAAGTAACCCTAAGCAGAGGCCAGGGAAAGAAACTTTCATTGGAAAGCATTTGCCGTGATTGCACAGAACTTTGAGTTTCCTGGAATCTCAGCAAATATTTTTTCACCCTAACTTGTTGTTAACTCAACAGGAAAGATAAGTATACCGGTTGCATTTGGCTGCCCAAATTTAGATCTTCTAGGTTGAATAGTTGGTTTGCAGGAATACTTTGAAATTTTAGGTTTCACTTCATTTTCCCCTATACGGATACATGCACATGGAACTCTAAATCAAACACGGTTTTTGCTGTGTGCTTGTAACTTGACTCATTCAACTAGTTCTCAGTGCACTCTCTATGCATTGTTCCCTGTTGAAGTAGCCCTAAGCAGAGGCAAGGAAAACACACTTTCTTTGGAAAGTATTCACCGAGCTTCCAAAAAACTCAGAGATTACGGAAACCTCAGCAAATATTTTGTCACCCTATCTTGTTGATACTTGGTAGGAAAAAGGTGTATACCAGTTGCGCTTGGCTGCACAAATTTTGTTCTGCTAGGTTGAAGCATTCCTTTGCCGGATGACTTTGAATATTTAGGTTTTACTACATTTTCCCCTCTAGCGATACATGCTTTTGAAAATCTAAATCAAACACGGTTTGTGCTAGCTGCTTGAAACTTGACTCACTGAATGAATTCTCATTGTGCTCTCTACGCTTTGTTACCGGTTTATGTACCCCTAAGCAGAGCAAAGAAAAAATAGACTTTCATTTGAACGTGTTTGTAGAGCATCCACAGAACTCAAGAGTTTACTGGACTCTCAGCAAATGTTTTTTCACCCGATCTTGTTGAAACTTGGCAGCAAAAATGAGTATATGGGTTGCACTTGGCAGCCCAAATTTCGTAATCTTATGTTGAAGAGTTCCTTTGCAGGAACACTTTGAATTTTTAGGTTTAAATTCTTTTTTCCCTATGTGAATACATGCATTTGGAATGCTAAATCAAACACAGTTTGTGATACCTGTTTGAAACTTGGCTCACTCAATTAGTTCTCAGTGCACTCTCTATGCATTGTCCCCCGCTGAAGTATCCCCAAGCATAGGCAAGGAAAATACGCTTTCTTATGTAAGTGTTTGCAGAGCTTCCACAAAACTCCCAAGTTTACTGGAATTTCAGCGAATATTTTTTCACTTGATCTTGTTGATCCTAGGTAAGAAAGATGAGTATACCAGTTGCATTTGCCTGCCAAAATTTCGTTCTTCTAAGTTGAAGCATGTGCTTTCAGGAAGACATTGCATTTGGGGGGTTTCTCTTCATTTTCACCTATAGGAATACATGCATTTGGAACTCTAAATCAAACACTGTTTCTGCTAGCTGCTTGACGCTTGACTCACTCAATTAGTTCCTGGTGTACTCTCTGTGCTTTGTTCCCTGTTGAAGTGGTCCTACGTGGAGGCGAGGAACATACGCTTTCCTTAGAAAGCATTTACAGAGCTTCAACAGAGCTCCAAGTTAACTGGAATCTCTGCAAATATTTACTCACCTGATCTTGATGACCCTTGTCAGGAAAGATGAGTATACCAGTTGCACTTAGCTACCCAAATGTCGTTCTTCTAGGTTGAAAAGTTCGTTTGCAGGAACACTTTGAATTTTTAGGTTTCACTTCACTTCTCCTTATAGGGACGTATGCATTTGGACTTATAAATCAAACACTGTTTATGCTAGCTGCTTGAAACTGAAACTCACTCAACTAGTTCTCAGTGCGATCTCTATGCTTTGTTTTCTGTTGAAGTAACCCTAAGCAGAGGCCAGGGAAAGAAACTTTCATTGGAAAGCATTTGCAGTGATTGCACAGAACTTTGAGTTTCCTGGAATCTCAGCAAATATTTTTTCACCCTAACTTGTTGTTAACTCGACAGGAAAGATAAGTATACCGGTTGCATTTGGCTGCCCAAATTTAGATCTTCTAGGTTCAATAGCTGGTTTGCAGGAATACTTTGAAATGTTATGTTTCACTTCATTTTCCCCTATAGGGATACATGCATATGGAACTCTAAATCAAACACGGTTTTTGCTGTGTGCTTGTAACTTGACTCATTCAACTAGTTCTCAGTGCACTCTCTATGCATTGTTCCCTGTTGAAGTAGCCCTAAGCAGAGGCAAGGAAAACACACTTTCTTTGGAAAGTATTCACCGAGCTTCCAAAAAACTCAGAGATTACGGAAACCTCAGCAAATATTTTGTCACCCTATCTTGTTGATACTTGGTAGGAAAAAGGTGTATACCAGTTGCGCTTGGCTGCACAAATTTTGTTCTGCTAGGTTGAAGCATTCCTTTGCAGGATGACTTTGAATATTTAGGTTTTACTACATTTTCCCCTCTAGGGATACATGCTTTTGAAAATCTAAATCAAACACGGTTTGTGCTAACTGCTTGAAACTTGACTCACTGAATGAATTCTCATTGTGCTCTCTAAGCTTTGTTACCGGTTTATGTACCCCTAAGCAGAGCAAAGAAAAATAGACTTTCATTTGAACGTGTTTGTAGAGCATCCACAGAACTCAAGAGTTTAATGGACTCTCAGCAAATGTTTTTTCACCCGATCTTGTTGAAACTTGGCAGCGAAAATGAGTATATGGGTTGCACTTGGCAGCCCAAATTTCGTAATCTTATGTTGAAGAGTTCCTTTGCAGGAACACTTTGAATTTTTAGGTTTAACTTCTTTTTTCCCTATGTGAATACATGCATTTGGAATGCTAAATCAAACACAGTTTGTGATACCTGTTTGAAACTTGGCTCACTCAATTAGTTCTCAGTGCACTCTCTATGCATTGTCCCCCGCTGAAGTATCCCCAAGCAGAGGCAAGGAAAATACGCTTTCTTATGTAAGTGTTTGCAGAGCTTCCACAAAACTCCCAAGTTTACTGGAATTTCAGCGAATATTTTTTCACTTGATCTTGTTGATCCTAGGTAAGAAAGATGAGTATACCAGTTGCATTTGCCTGCCAAAATTTCGTTCTCCTAAGGTGAAGCATGTGCTTTCAGGAAGACATTGCATTTGGGGGGTTTCTCTTCATTTTAACCTATAGGAATACATGCATTTGGAACTCTAAATCAAACACTGTTTGTGCTAGCTGCTTGAAGCTTGACTCACTCAATTAGATCCTGGTGTACTCTCTGTGCTTTGTTCCCTGTTGAAGTGGTCCTAAGTGGAGGCGAGGAACATACGCTTTCCTTAGAAAGCATTTACAGAGCTTCAACAGAGCTCCAAGTGAACTGGAATCTCTGCAAATATTTACTCACCTGATCTTGATGACCCTTGTCAGGAAAGATGAGTATACCAGTTGCACTTAGCTACCCAAATGTCGTTCTTCTAGGTTGAAAAGTTCGTTTGCAGGAACACTTTGAATTTTTAGGTTTCACTTCACTTTTCCTTATAGGGACATATGCAATTGGACTTATAAATCATACACGGTTTATGCTAGCTGCTTGAAACTGAAACTCACTCAACTAGTTCTCAGTGCGATCTCTATGGTTTGTTTTCTGTTGAAGTAACCCTAAGCAGAGGCCAGGGAAAGAAACTTTCATTGGAAAGCATTTGCTGTGATTGCACAGAACTTTGAGTTTCCTGGAATCTCAGCAAATATGTTTTCACCCTAACTTGTTGTTAACTCGACAGCAAAGATAAGTATACCGGTTGCATTTGGCTGCCCAAATTTAGATCTTCTAGGTTGAATAGTTGGTTTGCAGGAATACTTTGAAATTTTAGGTTTCACTTCATTTTCCCCTATACGGATACATGCACATGGAACTCTAAATCAAACACGGTTTTTGCTGTGTGCTTGTAACTTGACTCATTCAACTAGTTCTCAGTGCACTCTCAATGCATTGTTTCCTGTTGAAGTAGCCCTAAGCAGAGGCAAGGAAAACACACTTTCTTTGGAAAGTATTCACCGAGCTTCCAAAAAACTCAGAGATTACGGAAACCTCAGCAAATATTTTGTCACCCTATCTTGTTGATACTTGGTAGGAAAAAGGTGTATACCAGTTGCACTTGGCTGCACAAATTTTGTTCTGCTAGGTTGAAGCATTCCTTTGCAGGATGACTTTGAATATTTAGGTTTTACTACATTTTCCCCTCTAGGGATACATGCTTTTGAAAATCTAAATCAAACACGGTTTGTGCTAGCTGCTTGAAACTTGACTCACTGAATGAATTCTCATTGTCCTCTCTACGCTTTGTTACCGGTTTATGTACCCCTAAGCAGAGCAAAGAAAAATAGACTTTCATTTGAACGTGTTTGTAGAGCATCCACAGAACTCAAGAGTTTACTGGACTCTCAGCAAATGTTTTTGCACCCGATCTTGTTGAAACTTGGCAGCAAAAATGAGTATATGGGTTGCACTTGGCAGCCCAAATTTCGTAATCTTATGTTGAAGAGTTCCTTTGCAGGAACACTTTGAATTTTTAGGTTTAACTTCTTTTTTCCTTATGTGAATACATGCATTTGGAATGCTAAATCAAACACAGTTTGTGATACCTGTTTGATACTTGGCTCACTCAATTAGTTCTCAGTGCACTCTCTATGCATTGTGCCCCGCTGAAGTATCCCCAAGCAGAGGCAAGGAAAATACGCTTTCTTATGTAAGTGTTTGCAGAGCTTCCACAAAACTCCCAAGTTTACTGGAATTTCAGCGAATATTTTTTCACTTGATCTTGTTGATCCTAGGTAAGAAAGATGAGTATACCAGTTGCATTTGCCTGCCAAAATTTCGTTCTTCTAAGTTGAAGCATGTGCTTTCAGGAAGACATTGCATTTGGGGGGTTTCTCTTCATTTTAACCTATAGGAATACATGCATTTGGAACTCTAAATCAAACACTGTTTGTGCTAGCTGCTTGAAGCTTGACTCACTCAATTAGTTCCTGGTGTATTCTCTGTGCTTTGTTCCCTGTTGAAGTGGTCCTAAATGGAGGCGAGGAACATCCGCTTTCCTTAGAAAGCATTTACAGAGCTTCAACAGAGCTCCAAGTTAACTGGAATCTCTGCAAATATTTACTCACCTGAACTTGATGACCCTTGTCAGGAAAGATGAGTATACCAGTTGCACTTAGCTACCCAAATGTCGTTCTTCTAGGTTGAAAAGTTCGTTTGCAGGAACACTTTGAATTTTTAGGTTTCACTTCACTTTTCCTTATAGGGACGTATGCATTTGGACTTATAAATCAAACACGGTTTATAAGAGCCGCTTGAAACTGAAACTCACTCAACTAGTTCTCAGTGCGATCTCTATGCTTTGTTTTCTGTTGAAGTAACCCTAAGCAGAGGCCAGGGAAAGAAACTTTCATTGGAAAGCATTTGCAGTGATTGCACAGAACTTTGAGTTTCCTGGAATCTCAGCAAATAATTTTTCACCCTAACTTGTTGTTAACTCGACAGGAAAGATAAGTATACTGGTTGCATTTGGCTGCCCAAATTTAGATCTTCTAGGTTGAATAGTTGGTTTGCAGGAATACTTTGAAATTTTAGGTTTCACTTCATTTTCCCCTATACGAATACATGCATATGGAACTCTAAATCAAACACGGTTTTTGCTGTGTGCTTGTAACTTGACTCATTCAACTAGTTCTCAGTGCACTCTCTATGCATTGTTCCCTGTTGAAGTAGCCCTAAGCAGAGGCAAGGAAAACACACTTTCTTTGGAAAGTATTCACCGAGCTTCCAAAAAACTCAGAGATTACGGAAACCTCAGCAAATATTTTGTCACCCTATCTTGTTGATACTTGGTAGGAAAAAGGTGTATACCAGTTGCGCTTGGCTGCACAAATTTTGTTCTGCTAGGTTGAAGCATTCCTTTGCAGGATGACTTTGAATATTTAGGTTTTACTACATTTTCCCATCTAGGGATACATGCTTTTGAAAATCTAAATCAAACACGGTTTGTGCTAGCTGCTTGAAACTTGACTCACTGAATGAATTCTCATTGTGCTCTCTATGCTTTGTTACCGGTTTATGTACCCCTAAGCAGAGCAAAGAAAAATAGACTTTCATTTGAACGTGTTTGTAGAGAATCCACAGAACTCAAGAGTTTACTGGACTCTCAGCAAATGTTTTTTCACCCGATCTTGTTGAAACTTGGCAGCAAAAATGAGTATATGGGTTGCACTTGGCAGCCCAAATTTCGTAATCTTATGTTGAAGAGTTCCTTTGCAGGAACACTTTGAATTTTTAGGTTTAACTTCTTTTTTCCCTATGTGAATACATGCATTTGGAATGCTAAATCAAACACAGTTTGTGATACCTGTTTGAAACTTGGCTCACTCAATTAGTTCTCAGTGCACTCTCTATGCATTGTCCCCCGCTGAAGTATCCCCAAGCAGAGGCAAGGAAAATACGCTTTCTTATGTAAGTGTTTGCAGAGCTTCCACAAAACTCCCAAGTTTACTGGAATTTCAGCGAATATTTTTTCACTTGATCTTGTTGATCCTAGGTAAGAAAGATGAGTATACCAGTTGCATTTGCCTGCCAAAATTTCGTTCTTCTAAGTTGAAGCATGTGCTTTCAGGAAGACATTGCATTTGGGGGGGTTTCTCTTCATTTTAACCTATAGGAATACATGCATTTGGAACTCTAAATCAAACACTGTTTGTGCTAGCTGCTTGAAGCTTGACTCACTCAATTAGTTCCTGGTGTACTCTCTGTGCTTTGTTCCCTGTTGAAGTGGTCCTAAGTGGAGGCGTGGAACATACGCTTTCCTTAGAAAGCATTTACAGAGCTTCAACAGAGCTCCAAGTGAACTGGAATCTCTGCAAATATTTACTCACCTGATCTTGATGACACTTGTCAGGAAAGATGAGTATACCAGTTGCACTTAGCTACCCAAATGTCGTTCTTCTAGGTTGAAAAGTTCGTTTGCAGGAACACTTTGAATTTTTAGGTTTCACTTCACTTTTCCTTATAGGGACGTATGCATTTGGACTTATAATCAAACACGGTTTATGCTAGCTGCTTGAAACTGAAGCTCAGCTCAACTAGTCTCTAGTGCGATCATCTATGCTTTGTTTTCTGTTGAAGTAACCTAAGCAGAGGCCAGGGAAAGAAACTTTCATTGGAAAGCATTTGCAGTGATGGCACAGAAATTTTGAGTTTCCTGGAATCTCAGCAAATATTTTTTCACCCTAACTTGTGTTAACTCGACAGGAAAGATAAGTATACCGGTTGCATTTGGCTGCCCAAATTAGATCTTCTAGGTTCAATAGTTGGTTTGCAGGAATACTTTGAAATTTTAGGTTTCCCTTCATTTTCCCCTATAGGGATACATGCACATGGAACTCTAAATCAAACACGGTTTTTGCTGTGTGCTTGTAACTTGACTCATTCAACTAGTTCTCAGTGCACTCTCTATGCATTGTTCCCTGTTGAAGTAGCCCTAAGCAGAAGCAAGGAAAACACACTTTCTTTTGGAAAGTATTCACCGAGCTTCCAAAAACTCAGAGTTTACGGAAACCTCAGCAAATATTTTGTCACCCTATCTTGTTGATACTTGGTAGGAAAAAGGTGTATACCAGTTGCGCTTGGCTGCACAAATTTTGTTCTGCTAGGTTGAAGCATTCCTTTGCAGGATGACTTTGAATATTTAGGTTTTACTACATTTTCCCCTCTAGGGATACATGCTTTTGAAAAACTAAATCAAACACGGTTTGTTGTAGCTGCTTGAAACTTGACTCACTGAATGAATTCTCATTGTGCTCTCTACGCTTTGTTACCGGTTTATGTACCCCTAAGCAGAGCAAAGAAAAATAGACTTTCATTTGAACGTGTTTGTAGAGCATCCACAGAACTCAAGAGTTTACTGGACTCTCAGCAAATGTTTTTTCACCCGATCTTGTTGAAACTTGGCAGCAAAAATGAGTATATGGGTTGCACTGGCAGCCCAAATTTCGTAATCTTATGTTGAAGAGTTCCTTTGCAGGAACACTTTGAATTTTTAGGTTTAACTTCTTTTTTCCCTATGTGAATACATGCATTTGGAAGGCTAAATCAAACACAGTTTGTGATACCTGTTTGAAACTTGGCTCACTCAATTAGTTCTCAGTGCACTCTCTATGCATTGTCCCCCGCTGAAGTATCCCCAAGCAGAGGCAAGGAAAATACGCTTTCTTATGTAAGTGTTTGCAGAGCTTCCACAAAACTCCCAAGTTTACTGGAATTTCAGCGAATATTTTTTCACTTGATCTTGTTGATCCTAGGTAAGAAAGATGAGGTATACAGTTGCATTTGCCTGCCAAAATTTCGTTCTTCTAAGTTGAAAGCATGGTGCTTTCAGGAAGACATTGCATTTGGGGGGTTTCACTTCATTTTAACCTATAGGAATACATGCATTTGGAACTCTAAATCAAACACTGTTTGTGCTAGCTGCTTGAAGCTTGACTCACTCAATTAGTTCCTGGTGTACTCTCTGTGCTTTGTTCCCTGTTGAAGTGGTCCTATGTGGAGGCGAGGAACATACGCTTTCCTTAGAAAGCATTTACAGAGCTTCAACAGAGCTCCAAGTTAACTGGAATATCTGCAAATATTTACTCACCTGATCTTGGTGACCCTTGTCAGAAAAGATGAGTATACCAGTTGCACTTAGCTACCCAAATGTCGTTCTTCTAGGTTGAAAAGTTCGTTTGCAGGAACACTTTGAATTTTTAGGTTTCACTTCACTTTTCCTTATAGGGACGTATGCATTTGGACTTATAAATCAAACACGGTTTATGCTAGCTGCTTGAAACTGAAGCTCACTCAACTAGTTCTCAGTGCGATCTCTATGCTTTGTTTTCTGTTGAAGTAACCCTAAGCAGAGGCCAGGGAAAGAAACTTTCATTGGAAAGCATTTGCAGTGATTGCACAGAACTTTGAGTTTCCTGGAATCTCAGCAAATATTTTTTCACCCTAACTTGTTGTTATCTCGACAGGAAAGATAAGTATACCGGTTGCATTTGGCTGCCCAAATTTAGATCTTCTAGGTTGAATAGTTGGTTTGCAGGAATACTTTGAAATTTTAGGTTTCACTTCATTTTCCCCTATGCGGATACATGCACATGGAACTCTAAATCAAACACGGTTTTTGCTGTGTGCTTGTAACTTGACTCATTCAACTAGTTCTCAGTGCACTCTCTATGCATTGTTCCCTGTTGAAGTAGCCCTAAGCAGAGGCAAGGAAAACACACTTTCTTTGGAATGTATTCACCGAGCTTCCAAAAAACTCAGAGATTACGGAAACCTCAGCAAATATTGTGTCACCCTATCTTGTTGATACTTGGTAGGAAAAAGGTGTATACCAGTTGCGCTTGGCTGCACAAATTTTGTTCTGCTAGGTTGAAGCATTCCTTTGCAGGATGACTTTGAATATTTAGGTTTTACTACATTTTCCCCTCTAGCGATACATGTTTTTGAAAATCTAAATCAAACACGGTTTGTGCTAGCTGCTTGAAACTTGACTCACTGAATGAATTCTCATTGTGCTCTCTACGCTTTGTTACCGGTTTATGTACCCCTAAGCAGAGCAAAGAAAAATAGACTTTCATTTGAACGTGTTTGTAGAGCATCCACAGAACTCAAGAGTTTACTGGACTCTCAGCAAATGTTTTTTCACCCGATCTTGTTGAAACTTGGCAGCAAAAATGAGTATATGGGTTGCACTTGGCAGCCCAAATTTCGTAATCTTATGTTGAAGAGTTCCTTTGCAGGAACACTTTGAATTTTTAGGTTTAACTTCTTTTTTCCCTATGTGAATACATGCATTTGGAATGCTAAATCAAACACAGTTTGTGATACCAGTTTGAAACATGGCTCACTCAATTAGTTCTCAGTGCACTCTCTATGCATTGTCCCCCGCTGAAGTATCCCCAAGCAGAGGCAAGGAAAATACGCTTTCTTATGTAAGTGTTTGCAGAGCTTCCACAAAACTCCCAAGTTTACTGGAATTTCAGCGAATATTTTTTCACTTGATCTTGTTGATCCTAGGTAAGAAAGATGAGTATACCAGTTGCATTTGCCTGCCAAAATTTCGTTCTTCTAAGTTGAAGCATGTGCTTTCAGGAAGACATTGCATTTGGGGGGTTTCTCTTCATTTTAACCTATAGGAATACATGCATTTGGAACTCTAAATCAAACACTGTTTGTGCTAGCTGCTTGAAGCTTGACTCACTCAATTAGTTCCTGGTGTACTCTCTGTGCTTTGTTCCCTGTTGAAGTGGTCCTAAGTGGAGGCGAGGAACATACGCTTTCCTTAGAAAGCATTTACAGAGCTTCAACAGAGCTCCAAGTGAACTGGAATCTCTGCAAATATTTACTCACCTGATCTTGATGACCCTTGTCAGGAAAGATGAGTATACCAGTTGCACTTAGCTACCCAAATGTCGTTCTTCCAGGTTGAAAAGTTCGTTTGCAGGAACACTTTGAATTTTTAGGTTTCACTTCACTTTTCCTTATAGGGACGTATGCATTTGGACTTATAAATCAAACACGGTTTATGCTAGCCGCTTGAAACTGAAACTCACTCAACTAGTTCTCAGTGCGATCTCTATGCTTTGTTTTCTGTTGAAGTAACCCTAAGCAGAGGCCAGGGAAAGAAACTTTCATTGGAAAGCATTTGCAGTGATTGCACAGAACTTTGAGTTTCCTGGAATCTCAGCAAATATTTTTCTCACCCTAAATTGTTGTTAACTCGACAGGAAAGATAAGTATACCGGTTGCATTTGGCTGCCCAAATTTAGATCTTCTAGGTTGAATAGTTGGTTGGCAGGAATACTTTGAAATTTTAGGTTTCACTTCATTTTCCCCTATATGGATACATGCATATGGAACTCTAAATCAAACACGGTTTTTGCTGTGTGCTTGTAACTTGACTCATTCAACTAGTTCTCAGTGCACTCTCTATGCATTGTTCCCTGTTGAAGTAGCCCTAAGCAGAGGCAAGGAAAACACACTTTCTTTGGAAAGTATTCACCGAGCTTCCAAAAAACTCAGAGATTACGGAAACCTCAGCAAATATTTTGTCACCCTATCTTGTTGATACTGGTAGGAAAAAGGTGTATACCAGTTGCGCTTGGCTGCACAAATTTTGTTCTGCTAGGTTGAAGCATTCCTTTGCAGGATGACTTTGAATATTTAGGTTTTACTACATTTTCCCCTCTAGGGATACATGGTTTTGAAAATCTAAATCAAACCCTCGTTGGTGGCTAGCTGCTTGAAACTTGACTCACTGAATGAATTCTCATTGTGCTCTCTACTCTTCGTTACCGGTTTATGTACCCCTAAGCAGTTCAAGGAAAAATAGACTTTCATTTGAACGTGTTTGTAGAGCATCCACAGAACTCAAGAGTTTACTGGACTCTCAGCAAATGTTTTTTCACCCGATCTTGTTGATACTTGGCAGCAAAAATGAGTATATGGGTTGCACTTGGCAGCCCAAATTTCGTAATCTTATGTTGAAGGGTTCCTTTGCAGGAACACTTTGAATTTTTAGGTTTAACTTCTTTTTTCCCTATGTGAATACATGCATTTGGAATGCTAAATCAAACACAGTTTGTGATACCTGTTTGAAACGTGGCTCACTCAATTAGTTCTCAGTGCACTCTCTATGCATCTGCCTGCCAAAATTTCGTTCTTCTAAGTTGAAGCATGTGCTTTCAGGAAGACATTGCATTTGGGGCGTTTCTCTTCATTTTAACCTATTGGAATACATGCATTTGGAACTCTAAATCAAACACTGTTTGTGCTAGCTGCTTGAAGCTTGACTCACTCAATTAGTTCCTGGTGTACTCTCTGTGCTTGTTCCCTGTTGAAGTGGTCCTAAGTGGAGGCGAGGAACATACGCTTTCCTTAGAAAGCATTTACAGAGCTTCATCAGAGCTCCAAGTTAACTGGAATCTCTGCAAATATTTACTCCACCTGATCTTGATGACCCTTGTCAGGAAAGATGAGTATACCAGTTGCACTTAGCTACCCAAATGTCGTTCTTCTAGGTTGAAAAGTTCGTTTGCAGGAACACTTTAAATTTTTAGGTTTCACTTCACTTTTCCTTATAGGGACGTATGCATTTGGACTTATAAATCAAACACGGTTTATGCTAGCTGCATGAAACTGAAACTCACTCAACTAGTTCTCCGTGCGATCTCTAATGCTTGGTTTTCTGTTGAAGTAACCCTAAGCAGAAGGCCAGGGAAAGAAACTTTCATTGGAAAGCATTTGCAGTGATTGCACAGACTTTGAGTTTCCTGGAATCTCAGCAAATATTTTTTCACCCTAACTTGTTGTTAACTCGACAGGAAAGATAAGTATACTGGTTGCATTTGGCTGGCCCAAATTTAGATATTCTAGGTTGAATAGTTGGTTTGCAGGAATACTTTGAAATTTTAGGTTTCACTTCATTTTCCCCTATAGGGATACATGCACATGGAACTCTAATCAAACACGGTTTTTGCTGTGTGCTTGTAACTTGACTCGTTCAACTAGTTCTCAGTGCACTCTCTATGCATTGTTCCCTGTTGAAGTAGCCCTAAGCAGAGGCAAGGAAAACACACTTTCTTTGGAAAGTATTCACCGAGCTTCCAAAAACTCAGAGATTACGGAAACCTCAGCAAATATTTTGTCACCCTATCTTGTTGATACTTGGTAGGAAAAAGGTGTATACCAGTTGCGCTTGGCTGCACAAATTTTGTTCTGCTAAGTTGAAGCATTCCTTTGCAGGATGACTTTGAATATTTAGGTTTTACTACATTTTCCCCTCTAGGGATACATGCTTTTGAAAATCTAAATCAAACACGGTTTGTGCTAGCTGCTTGAAACTTGACTCACTGAATGAATTCTCATTGTGCTCTCTACGCTTTGTTACCGGTTTATGTACCCTAAGCAGAGCAAAGAAAATAGACTTTCATTTGAACGTGTTTGTAGAGCATCCACAGAACTCAAGAGTTTACTGGACTCTCAGCAAATGTTTTTTCACCCGATCTTGTTGAAACTTGGCAGCAAAATGAGTATATGGGTTGCACTTGGCAGCCCAAATTTCGTAATCTTATGATGAAGGGTTCCTTTGCAGGAACACTTTGAATTTTTAGGTTTAACTTATTTTTTCCCTATGTGAATACATGCATTTGGAATGCTAAATCAAACACAGTTTGTGATACCTGTTTGAAACGTGGCTCACTCAATTAGTTCTCAGTGCACTCTCTATGCATTTGCCTGCAAAAATTTCGTTCTTCTAAGTTGAAGCATGTGCTTTCAGGAAGACATTGAATTTGGGGCGTTTCTCTTCATTTTAAACTATAGGAATACATGCATTTGGAACTCTAAATCAAACACTGTTTGTGCTAGCTGCTTGAAGCTTGACTCACTCAATTAGTTCCTGGGGTACTCTCTGTGCTTTGTTCCCTGTTGAAGTGGTCCTAAGTGGAGGCGAGGAACATACGCTTTCCTTAGAAAGCATTTACAGAGCTTCAACAGAGCTCCAAGTTAATTGGAATCTCTGCAAATATTTACTCACCTGATCTTGATGACCCTTGTCAAGAAAGATGAGTATACCAGTTGCACTTAGCTACAGAAATGTCGTTCTTCTAGTTGAAAAGTTCGTTTGCAGGAACACTTTGAATTTTTAGGTTTCACTTCACTTTTCCTTATAGGGACGTATGCTTTTGGACTTATAAATCAAACACGGTTTATGCTAGCTGCTTGAAACTGAAACTCACTCAACTAGTTCTCAGTGAGATCTCTATGCTTTGATTTCTGTTGAAGTAACCCTTAGCAGAGGCCAGGGAAAGAAACTTTCATTGGAAAGCATTTGCAGTGATTCCACAGAACTTTGAGTTTCCTGGAGTCTCAGCAAATATTTTTTCACCCTAACTTGTTGTTAACTCGACAGGAAAGATAAGTATACCGGTTGCATTTGGCTGCCCAAATTTAGATCTTCTAGGTTGAATAGTTGGTTTGCAGGAATACTTTGAAATTTTAGGTTTCACTTCATTTTCCCCTATAGGGATACATGCACATGGAACTCTAAATCAAACACGGTTTTTGCTGTGTGCTTGTAACTTGACTCGTTCAACTAGTTCTCAGTGCACTCTCTATGCATTGTTCCCTGTTGAAGTAGCCCTAAGCAGAGGCAAGGAAAACACACTTTCTTTGGAAAGTATTCACCGAGCTTCCAAAAAACTCAGAGATTACGGAAACCTCAGCAAATATTTTGTCACCCTATCTTGTTGATACTTGGTAGGAAAAAGGTGTATACCAGTTGCGCTTGGCTGCACAAATTTTGTTCTGCTAGGTTGAAGCATTCCTTTGCAGGATGACTTTGAATATTTAGGTTTTACTACATTTTCCCCTCTAGCGATACATGCTTTTGAAAATCTAAATCAAACACGGTTTGTGCTAGCTGTTTGAAACTTGACTCACTGAATGAATTCTCATTGTGCTCTCTACGCTTTGTTACTGGTTTATGTACCCCTAAGCAGAGCAAAGAAAAATAGACTTTCATTTGAACGTGTTTGTAGAGCATCCACAGAACTCAGGAGTTTACTGGACTCTCAGCAAATGTTTTTTTCACCCGATCTTGTTGAAACTTGGCAGCAAAAATGAGTATATGGGTTGCACTTGGCAGCCCAAATTTCGTAATCTTATGTTGAAGAGTTCCTTTGCAGGAACACTTTGAATTTTTAGGTTTAACTTCTTTTTTCCTTATGTGAATACATGCATTTGGAATGCTAAATCAAACACAGTTGTGATACCTGTTTGAAACTTGGCTCACTCAATTAGTTCTCAGTGCACTCTCTATGCATTGTCCCCCGCTGAATTATCCCCAAGCAGAGGCAGGAAAATACGCTTTCTTATGTAAGTGTTTGCAGAGCTTCCACAAAACTCCAAGTTTACTGGAATTTCAGCGAATATTTTTTCACTTGATCTTGTTGATCCTAGGTAAGAAAGATGAGTATACCAGTTGCATTTGCCTGCCAAAATTTCGTTCTTCTAAGTAGAAGCATGTGCTTTCAGGAAGACATTGCATTTTGGGGGTTTCTCTTCATTTTAACCTATAGGAATACATGCATTTGGAACTCTAAATCAAACTCTGTTTTTGCTAGCTGCTTGAAGCTTGACTCACTCAATTAGTTCCTGGTGTACTCTCTGTGCTTTGTTCCCTGTTGAAGTGGTCCTAAGTGGAGGCGTGGAACATACGCTTTCCTTAGAAAGCATTTACAGAGCTTCAACAGAGCTCCAAGTGAACTGGAATCTCTGCAAATATTTACTCACCTGATCTTGATGACCCTTGTCAGGAAAGATGAGTATACCAGTTGCACTTAGCTACCCAAATGTCGTTCTTCTAGGTTGAAAAGTTCGTTTGCAGGAACACTTTGAATTTTTAGGTTTCACTTCACTTTTTCCTTATAGGGACGTATGCATTTGGACTTATAAATCAAACACGGTTTATGCTAGCCGCTTGAAACTGAAACTCACTCAACTAGTTCTCAGTGCGATCTCTATGCTTTGTTTTCTGTTGAAGTAGCCCTAAGAAGAGCCAGGGAAAGAAACTTTCATTGGAAAGCATTTGCAGTGATTGCACAGAACTTTTGAGTTTCCTGGAATCTCAGCAAATATTTTTCACCCTAACTTGTTGTTAACTCGACAGGAAAGATAAGTATACCGGTTGCATTTGGCTGCCCAAATTTAGATCTTCTAGGTTTTATAGTTGGTTTGCAGGAATACTTTGAAATTTTAGGTTTAACTTCTTTTTTCCCTATGTGAATACATGCATTTGGAATGCTAAATCAACACGGTTTTTGCTGTGTGCTTGTAACTTGACTCATTCAACTAGTTCTCAGTGCACTCTCTATGCATTGTTCCCTGTTGAAGTAGCCCTAAGCAGAGGCAAGGAAAACACACTTTCTTTGGAAAGTATTCACCGAGCTTCCAAAAAACTCAGAGATTACGGAAACCTCAGCAAATATTTTGTCACCCTATCTTGTTGATACTTGGTAGGAAATAGGTGTATACCAGTTGCGGCTTGGCTGCACAAATTTTGTTCTGCTAGGTTGAAGCATTCCTTTGCAGGATGACTTTGAATATTTAGGTTTTACTACATTTTCCCCTCTAGGGATACATGCTTTTGAAAATCTAAATCAAACACGGTTTGTGCTAGCTGCTTGAAACTTGACTCACTGAATGAATTCTCATTGTGCTCTCTCCGCTTTGTTACCGGTTTATGTACCCCTAAGCAGAGCAAAGAAAAATAGACTTTCATTTGAACGTGTTTGTAGAGCATCCACAGAACTCAAGAGTTTACTGGACTCTCAGCAAATGTTTTTTCACCCGATCTTGTTGAAACTTGGCAGCAAAAATGAGTATATGGGTTGCACTTGGCAGCCCAAATTTCGTAATCTTATGTTGAAGAGTTCCTTTGCAGGAACACTTTGAATTTTTTAGGTTTAACTCTTTTTTCCCTATGTGAATACATGCATTTGGAATGCTAAATCAAACACAGTTTGTGATACCTGTTTGAAACGTGGCTCACTCAATTAGTTCTCAGTGCACTCTCTATGAATTTGCCTGCCAAAATTTCGTTCTTCTAAGTTGAAGCATGTGGCTTTCAGGAAGACATTGCATTTGGGGCGTTTCTCTTCATTTTAACATATAGGAATACTTGCATTTGGAACTCTAAATCAAACACTGTTTGTGCTAGCTGCTTGAAACTTGACTCACTCAATTAGTTCCTGGTGTACTCTCTGTGCTTTGTTCCCTGTTGAAGTGGTCCTAAGTGGAGGCGAGGAACATACGCTTTCCTTAGAAAGCCATTTACAGAGCTTCAACAGAGCTCCAAGTTAACTGGAATCTCTGCAAATATTTACTCACCTGATCTTGATGACCCTTGTCAGGAAAGATGAGTATACCAGTTGCACTTAGCTACCCAAATGTCGTTCTTCTAGGTTGAAAAGTTCGTTTGCAGGAACACTTTGAATTTTTAGGTTTCACTTCACTTTTCCTTATAGGGACGTATGCATTTGGACTTATAAATCAAACACGGTTTATGCTAGCCGCTTGAAACTGAAACTCACTCAACTAGTTCTCAGTGTGATCTCTATGCTTTGTTTTCTGTTGAAGTAACCCGAAGCAGAGGCCAGGGAAAGAAACTTTCATTGGAAAGCATTTGCAGTGATTCCACAGAACTTTGAGTTTTCTGGAATCTCAGGCAAATATTTTTTCACCCTAACTTGTTGTTAACTCAACAGGAAAGATAAGTATACCGGTTGCATTTGGCTGCCCAAATTTAGATCTTCTAGGTTGAATAGTTGGTTTGCAGGAATACTTTGAAATTTTAGGTTTCACTTCATTTTCCCCTATAGGGATACATGCACATGGAACTCTAAATCAAACACGGTTTTTGCTGTGTGCTTGTAACTTGACTCGTTCAACTAGTTCTCAGTGCACTCTCTATGCATTGTTCCCTGTTGAAGTAGCCCTAAGCAGAGGCAAGGAAAACACACTTTCTTTGGAAAGTATTCACCGAGCTTCCAAAAAACTCAGAGATTACGGAAACCTCAGCAAATATTTTGTCACCCTATCTTGTTGATACTTGGTAGGAAAAAGGTGTATACCAGTTGCGCTTGGCTGCACAAATTTTGTTCTGCTAGGTTGAAGCATTCCTTTGCAGGATGACTTTGAATATTTAGGTTTTACTACATTTTCCCCTCTAGCGATACATGCTTTTGAAAATCTAAATCAAACACGGTTTGTGCTAGCTGCTTGAAACTTGACTCACTGAATGAATTCTCATTGTGCTCTCTACGCTTTGTTACCGGTTTATGTACCCCTAAGCAGAGCAAAGAAAAATAGACTTTCATTTGAACGTGTTTGTAGAGCATCCACAGAACTCAAGAGTTTACTGGACTCTCAGCAAATGTTTTTTCACCCGATCTTGTTGAAACTTGGCAGCAAAAATGAGTATATGGGTTGCACTTGGCATCCCAAATTTCGTAATCTTATGTTGAAGAGTTCCTTTGCAGGAACACTTTGAATTTTTAGGTTTAACTTCTTTTTTCCCTATGTGAATACATGCATTTGGAATGCTAAATGAAACACAGTTTGTGATACCTGTTTGAAACTTGGCTCACTCAATTAGTTCTCAGTGCACTCTCTATGCATTGTCCCCCGCTGAAGTATCCCCAAGCAGAGGCAAGGAAAATACGCTTTCTTATGTAAGTGTTTGCAGAGCTTCCACAAAACTCCCAAGTTTACTGGAATTTCAGCGAATATTTTTTCACTTGATCTTGTTGATCCTAGGTAAGAAAGATGTGTATACCAGTTGCATTTGCCTGCCAAAATTTCGTTCTTCTAAGTTGAAGCATGTGCTTTCAGGAAGACAATGCATTTGGGGGGGTTTCTCTTCATTTTAACCTATAGGAATACATGCATTTGGAACTCTAAATCAAACACTGTTTGTGCTAGCTGCTTGAAGCTTGACTCACTCAATTAGTCCCTGGTGTACTCTCTGTGCTTTGTTCCCTGTTGAAGTGGTCCTAAGTGGAGGCGAGGAACATACGCTTTCTTTAGAAAGCATTTACAGAGCTTCAACAGAGCTCCCAGTTAACTGGAATCTCTGCAAATATTTACTCACCTGATCTTGATGACCCTTGTCAGGAAAGATGAGTATACCAGTTGCACTTAGCTACCCAAATGTCGTTCTTCTAGGTTGAAAAGTTCGTTTGCAGGAACACTTTGAATTTTTAGGTTTCACTTCACTTTTCCTTATAGGGACGAATGCATTTGGACTTATAAATCAAACACGGTTTATGCTA
Source organism: Marmota flaviventris (assembly GCF_047511675.1). Lineage (NCBI taxonomy): Eukaryota > Metazoa > Chordata > Mammalia > Rodentia > Sciuridae > Marmota > Marmota flaviventris. Next base: position 74,471 of record NW_027287706.1, read on the forward strand.
GCTGCTTGAAACTGAAACTCACTCAACTAGTTCTCAGTGCGATCTCTATGCTTTGTTTTCTGTTGAAGTAACCCTAAGCAGAGGCCAGGGAAAGAAACTTTCATTGGAAAGCATTTGCAGTGATTGCACAGAACTTTGAGTTTCCTGGAATCTCAGCAAATATTTTTTCACCCTAACTTGTTGTTAACTCGACAGGAAAGATAAGTATACCGGTTGCATTTGGCTGCCCAAATTTATATCTTCTAGGTTGAATAGTTGGTTTGCAGGAATACTTTGAAATTTTAGGTTTCACTTCATTTTCCCCTATAGGGATACATGCACATGGAACTCTAAATCAAACACGGTTTTTGCTGTGTGCTTGTAACTTGACTCATTCAACTAGTTCTCAGTGCACTCTCTATGCATTGTTCCCTGTTGAAGTAGCCCTAAGCAGAGGCAAGGAAAACACACTTTCTTTGGAAAGTATTCACCGAGATTCCAAAAAATTCAGAGATTACGGAAACCTCAGCAAATATTTTGTCACCCTATCTTGTTGATACTTGGTAGGAAAAAGGTGTATACCAGTTGCGCTTGGCTGCACAAATTTTGTTCTGCTAGGTTGAAGCATTCCTTTGCAGGATGACTTTGAATATTTAGGTTTTACTACATTTTCCCCTCTAGGGATACATGCTTTTGAAAATCTAAATCAAACACGGTTTGTGCTAGCTGCTTGAAACTTGACTCACTGAATGAATTCTCATTGTGCTCTCTACGCTTCGTTACCGGTTTATGTACCCCTAAGCAGAGCAAAGAAAAATAGACTTTCATTTGAACGTGTTTGTAGAGCATCCACAGAACTCAAGAGTTTACTGGACTCTCAGCAAATGTTTTTTCATGCGATCTTGTTGAAACGTGGCAGCAAAAATGAGTATATGGGTTGCACTTGGCAGCCCAAATTTCGTAATCTTATGATGAAGAGTTCCTTTGCAGGAACACTTTGAATTTTTAGGTTTAACTTCTTTTTTCCCTATGTGAATACATGTATTTGGAATGCTAAATCAAACACAGTTTGTGATGCCTGTTGGAAACTTGGCTCACTCAATTAGTTCTCAGTGCACTCTCTATGCATTGTCCCCCGCTGAAGTATCCCCAAGCAGAGGCAAGGAAAATACGCTTTCTTATGTAAGTGTTTGCAGAGCTTCCACAAAACTCCCAAGTTTACTGGAATTTCAGCGAATATTTTTTCACTTGATCTTGTTGACCTAGGTAAGAAAGGTGAGTATACCAGTTGCATTTGCCTGCCAAAATTTCGTTGTTCTAAGTTGAAGCATGTGCTTTCAGGAAGACATTGCATTTGGGGGGTTTCTCTTCATTTTAACCTATAGGAATACATGCATTTGGAACTCTAAATCAAACACTGTTTGTGCTAGCTGCTTGAAGCTTGACTCACTCAATTAGTTCCTGGTGTCCTCTCTGTGCTTTGTTCCCTGTTGAAGTGGTCCTAAGTGGAGGCGAGGAACATACGCTTTCCTTAGAAAGCATTTACAGAGCTTCAACAGAGCTCCAAGTGAACTGGAATCTCTGCAAATATTTACTCACCTGATCTTGATGACCCTTGTCAGGAAAGATGAGTATACCAGTTGCACTTAGCTACCCAAATGTCGTTCTTCTAGGTTGAAAAGTTCGTTTGCAGGAACACTTTGAATTTTTAGGTTTCACTTCACTTTTCCTTATAGGGACGTATGCATTTGGACTTATAAATCAAACACGGTTTATAAGAGCCACTTGAAACTGAAACTCACTCAACTAGTTCTCAGTGCGATCTCTATGCTTTGTTTTCTGTTGAAGTAACCCTAAGCAGAGGCCAGGGAAAGAAACTTTCATTGGAAAGCATTTGCAGTGATTGCACAGAAATTTGAGTTTCCTGGAATCTCAGCAAATATTTTTTCACCCTAACTTGTTGTTAACTTGACAGGAAAGATAAGTATACCGGTTGCATTTGGCTGCCCAAATTTAGATCTTCTAGGTTGAATAGTTGGTTTGCAGGAATACTTTGAAATTTTAGGTTTCACTTCATTTTCCCCTATAGGGATACATGCACATGGAACTCTAAATCAAACACGGTTTTTGCTGTGTGCTTGTAACTTGACTCGTTCAACTAGTTCTCAGTGCACTCTCTATGCATTGTTCCCTGTTGAAGTAGCCCTAAGCAGAGGCAAGGAAAACACACTTTCTTTGGAAAGTATTCACCGAGCTTCCAAAAAACTCAGAGATTACGGAAACCTCAGCAAATATTTTGTCACCCTATCTTGTTGATACTTGGTAGCAAAAAGGTGTACACCAGTTGCGCTTGGCTGCACAAATTTTGTTCTGCTTGGTTGAAGCATTCCTTTGCAGGATGACTTTGAATATTTAGGTTTTACTACATTTTCCCCTCTAGGGATACATGCTTTTGAAAATCTAAATCAAACACGGTTTGTGCTAGCTGCTTGAAACTTGACTCACTGAATGAATTCTCATTGTGCTCTCTACGCTTTGTTACCGGTTTTTGTACCCCTAAGCAGAGCAAAGAAAAATAGACTTTCATTTGAACGTGTTTGTAGAGCATCCACAGAACTCAAGAGTTTACTGGACTCTCAGCAAATGTTTTTTCACCCGATCTTGTTGAAACTTGGCAGCAAAAATGAGTATATGGGTTGCACTTGGCAGCCCAAATTTCGTAATCTTATGTTGAAGGGTTCCTTTGCAGGAACACTTTGAATTTTTAGGTTTAACTTCTTTTTTCCCTATGTGAATACATGCATTTGGAATGCTAAATCAAACACAGTTTGTGATACCTGTTTGAAACGCGGCTCACTCAATTAGTTCTCAGTGCACTCTCTATGCATTTGCCTGCCAAAATTTCGTTCTTCTAAGTTGAAGCATGTGCTTTCAGGAAGACATTGCATTTGGGGGGTTTCTCTTCATTTTAACCTATAGGAATACATGCATTTGGAACTCTAAATCAAACACTGTTTGTGCTAGCTGCTTGAAGCTTGACTCACTCAATTAGTTCCTGGTGTACTCTCTGTGCTTTGTTCCCTGTTGAAGTGGTCCTAAGTGGAGGCGAGGAACATACGCTTTCCTTAGAAAGCATTTACAGAGCTTCATCAGAGCTCCAAGTTAACTGGAATCTCTGCAAATATTTACTCCCCTGATCTTGATGACCCTTGTCAGGAAAGATGAGTATACCAGTTGCACTTAGCTACCCAAATGTCGTTCTTCTAGGTTGAAAAGTTCGTTTGCAGGAACACTTTGAATTTTTAGGTTTCACTTCACTTTTCCTTATAGGGACGTATGCATTTGGACTTATAAATCAAACACGGTTTATGCTAGCCGCTTGAAACTGAAACTCACTCAACTAGTTCTCAGTGCGATCTCTATGCTTTTTTTTCTGTTGAAGTAACCCTAAGCAGAGGCCAGGGAAAGAAACTTTCATTGGAAAGCTTTTGCAGTGATTGCACAGAACTTTGAGTTTCCTGGAATCTCAGCAAATATTTTTTCACCCTAACTTGTTGTTAACTTGACAGGAAAGATAAGTATACCGGTTGCATTTGGCTGCCCAAATTTAGATCTTCTAGGTTGAATAGTTGGTTTGCAGGAATACTTTGAAATTTTAGGTTTAACTTCTTTTTTCCCTATGTGAATACATGCATTTGGAATGCTAAATCAAACACGGTTTTTGCTGTGTGCTTGTAACTTGACTCATTCAACTAGTTCTCAGTGCACTCTCTATGCATTGTTCCCTGTTGAAGTAGCCCTAAGCAGAGGCAAGTAAAACACACTTTCTTTGGAAAGTATTCACCGAGCTTCCAAAAAACTCAGAGATTACGGAAACCTCAGCAAATATTTTGTCACCCTATCTTGTTGATACTTGGTAGGAAAAAGGTGTATACCAGTTGCGCTTGGCTGCACAAATTTTGTTCTGCTAGGTTGAAGCATTCCTTTGCAGGATGACTTTGAATATTTAGGTTTTACTACATTTTCCCCTCTAGGGATACATGCTTTTGAAAATCTAAATCAAACACGGTTTGTGCTAGCTGCTTGAAACTTGACTCACGGAATGAATTCTCATTGTGCTCTCTACGCTTTGTTACCGGTTTATGTGCCCCTAAGCAGAGCAAAGAAAAATAGACTTTCATTTGAACGTGTTTGTAGAGCATCCACAGAACTCAAGAGTTTACTGGACTCTCAGCAAATGTTTTTTCACCCGATCTTGTTGAAACTTGGCAGCAAAAATGAGTATATGGGTTGCACTTGGCAGCCCAAATTTCGTAATCTTATGTTGAAGAGTTCCTTTGCAGGAACACTTTGAATTTTTAGGTTTAACTTCTTTTTTCCCTATGTGGATACATGCATTTGGAATGCTAAATCAAACACAGTTTGTGATACCTGTTTGAAACGTGGCTCACTCAATTAGTTCTCAGTGCACTCTCTATGCATTTGCCTGCCAAAATTTCGTTCTTCTAAGTTGAAGCATGTGCTTTCAGGAAGACATTGCATTTGGGGCGTTTCTCTTCATTTTAACCTATAGGAATACATGCATTTGGAACTCTAAATCAAACACTGTTTGTGCTAGCTGCTTGAAACTTGACTCACTCAATTAGTTCCTGGTGTACTCTCTGTGCTTTGTTCCCTGTTGAAGTGGTCCTAAGTGGAGGCGAGGAACATACGCTTTCCTTAGAAAGCATTTACAGAGCTTCAACAGAGCTCCAAGTTAACTGGAATCTCTGCAAATATTTACTCACCTGATCTTGATGACCCTTGTCAGGAAAGATGAGTATACCAGTTGCACTTAGCTACCCAAATGTCGTTCTTCTAGGTTGAAAAGTTCGTTTGCAGGAACACTTTGAATTTTTAGGTTTCACTTCACTTTTCCTTATAGGGACGTATGCATTTGGACTTATAAATCAAACACGGTTTATGCTAGCTGCTTGAAACTGAAACTCACTCAACTAGTTCTCAGTGCGATCTCTATGCTTTGTTTTCTGTTGAAGTAACCCTAAACAGAGGCCAGGGAAAGAAACTTTCATTGGAAAGCATTTGCAGTGATTGCACAGAACTTTGAGTTTCCTGGAATCTCAGCAAATATTTTTTCACCCTAACTTGTTGTTAACTCGACAGGAAAGATAAGTATACCGGTTGCATTTGGCTGCCCAAATTTAGATCTTCTAGGTTGAATAGTTGGTTTGCAGGAATACTTTGAAATTTTAGGTTTCACTTCATTTTCCCCTATAGGGATACATGCATATGGAACTCTAAATCAAACACGGTATTTGCTGTGTGCTTGTAACTTGACTCATTCAACTAGTTCTCAGTGCACTCTCTATGCATTGTTCCCTGTTGAAGTAGCCCTAAGCAGAGGCAAGGAAAACACACTTTCTTTGGAAAGTATTCACCGAGCTTCCAAAAAACTCAGAGATTACGGAAACCTCAGCAAATATTTTGTCACCCTATCTTGTTGATACTTGGTAGGAAAAAGGTGTATACCAGTTGCGCTTGGCTGCACAAATTTTGTTCTGCTAGGTTGAAGCATTCCCTTGCAGGATGACTTTGAATATTTAGGTTTTACTACATTTTCCCCTCTAGCGATACATGCTTTTGAAAATCTAAATCAAACACGGTTTGTGCTAGCTGCTTGAAACTTGACTCACTAAATGAATTCTCATTGTGCTATCTACGCTTTGTTACCGGTTTATGTACCCCTAAGCAGAGCAAAGAAAAATAGACTTTCATTTGAACGTGTTTGTAGAGCATCCACAGAACTCAAGAGTTTACTGGACTCTCAGCAAATGTTTTTTCACCCGATCTTGTTGAAACTTGGCAGCAAAAATGAGTATATGGGTTGCACTTGGCAGCCCAAATTTCGTAATCTTATGTTGAAGAGTTCCTTTGCAGGAACACTTTGAATTTTTAGGTTTAACTTCTTTTTTCCCTATGTGAATACATGCATTTGGAATGCTAAATCAAACACAGTTTGTGATACCTGTTGGAAACTTGGCTCACTCAATTAGTTCTCAGTGCACTCTCTATGCATTGTCCCCCGCTGAAGTATCCCCAAGCAGAGGCAAGGAAAATACGCTTTCTTATGTAAGTGTTTGCAGAGCTTCCACAAAACTCCCAAGTTTACTGGAATTTCAGCGAATATTTTTTCACTTGATCTTGTTGATCCTAGGTAAGAAAGATGAGTATACCAGTTGCATTTGCCTGCCAAAATTTCGTTCTTCTAAGTTGAAGCATGTGCTTTCAGGAAGACATTGCATTTGGGGGGGTTTCTCTTCATTTTCACCTATAGGAATACATGCATTTGGAACTCTAAATCAAACACTGTTTGTGCTAGCTGCTTGAAGCTTGACTCACTCAATTAGTTCCTGGTGTACTCTCTGTGCTTTGTTCCCTGTTGAAGTGGTCCTAAGTGGAGGCGAGGAACATATGCTTTCTTTAGAAAGCATTTACAGAGCTTCAACAGAGCTCCCAGTTAACTGGAATCTCTGCAAATATTTACTCACCTGATCTTGATGACCCTTGTCAGGAAAGATGAGTATACCAGTTGCACTTAGCTACCCAAATGTCGTTCTTCTAGGTTGAAAAGTTCGTTTGCAGGAACACTTTGAATTTTTAGGTTTCACTTCACTTTTCCTTATATGGACGAATGCATTTGGACTTATAAATCAAACACGGTTTATGCTAGCTGCTTGAAACTGAAACTCACTCAACTAGTTCTCAGTGCAATCTCTATGCTTTGTTTTCTGTTGAAGTAACCCTAAGCAGTGGCCAGGGAAAGAAACTTTCATTGGAAAGCATTTGCAGTGATTGCACAGAACTTTGAGTTTTCTGGAATCTCAGCAAATATTTTTTCACCCTAACTTGTTGTTAACTCGACAGGAAAGATAAGTATACGGGTTGCATTTGGCTGCCCAAATTTAGATCTTCTAGGTTGTATAGTTGGTTTGCAGGAACACTTTGAAATTTTAGGTTTCACTTCATTTCCCCCTATAGGGATACATGCACATGGAACTCTAAATCAAACACGGTTTTTGCTGTGCGCTTGTAACTTGACTCGTACAACTAGTTCTCAGTGCACTCTCTATGCATTGTTCCCTGTTGAAGTAGCCCTAAGCAGAGGCAAGGAAAACACACTTTCTTTGGAAAGTATTCACCGAGCTTCCAAAAAACTCAGAGATTACGGAAACCTCAGCAAATATTTTGTCACCCTATCTTGTTGATACTTGGTAGGAAAAAGGTGTATACCAGTTGCGCTTGGCTGCACAAATTTTGTTCTGCTAGGTTGCAGCATTGCTTTGCAGGATGACTTTGAATATTTAGGTTTTACTACATTTTCCCCTCTAGGGATACATGCTTTTGAAAATCTAAATCAAACACGGTTTGTGCTAGCTGCTTGAATCTTGACTCACTGAATGAATTCTCATTGTGCTCTCTACGCTTTGTTACCGGTTTATGTACCCCTAAGCAGAGCAAAGAAAAATAGGCTTTCATTTGAACGTGTTTGTAGAGCATCCACAGAACTCAAGAGTTTACTGGACTCTCAGCAAATGTTTTTTCACCCGATCTTGTTGAAACTTGGCAGCAAAAATGAGTATATGGGTTGCACTTGGCAGCCCAAATTTCGTAATCTTATGTTGAAGAGTTCCTTTGCAGGAACACTTTGAATTTTTAGGTTTAACTTCTTTTTTCCCTATGTGAATACATGCATTTGGAATGCTAAATCAAACACAGTTTGTGATACCTGTTTGAAACTTGGCTCACTCAATTAGTTCTCAGTGCACTCTCTATGCATTGTCCCCCGCTGAAGTATCCCCAAGCAGAGGCAAGGAAAATACGCTTTCTTATGTAAGTGTTTGCAGAGCTTCCACAAAACTCCCAAGTTTACTGGAATTTCAGCGAATATTTTTTCACTTGATCTTGTTGATCCTAGGTAAGAAAGATGAGTATACCAGTTGCATTTGCCTGCCAAAATTTCGTTCTTTCAAGTTGAAGCTTGTGCTTTCAGGAAGACATTGCATTTGGGGGGGTTTCTCTTCCTTTTAACCTATAGGAATACATGCATTTGGAACTCTAAATCAAACACTGTTTGTGCTAGCTGCTTGAAGCTTGACTCACTCAATTAGTTCCTGGTGTACACTCTGTGCTTTGTTCCCTGTTGAAGTGGTCCTAAGTGGAGGCGAGGAACATACGCTTTCCTTAGAAAGCATTTACAGAGGTTCAACAGAGCTCCTAGTTAACTGGAATCTCTGCAAATATTTACTCACCTGATCTTGATGACCCTTGTCAGGAAAGATGAGTATACCAGTTGCACTTAGCTACCCAAATGTCGTTCTTCTAGGTTGAAAAGTTCGTTTGCAGGAACACTTTGAATTTTTAGGTTTCACTTCACTTTTCCTTATAGGGACGAATGCATTTGGACTTATAAATCAAACACGGTTTATGCTAGCTGCTTGAAACTGAAACTCACTCAACTAGTTCTCAGTGCGATCTCTATGCTTTGTTTTCTGTTGAAGTAACCCTAAGCAGAGGCCAGGGAAAGAAACTTTCATTGGAAAGCATTTGCAGTGATTCCACAGAACTTTGAGTTTTCTGGAATCACAGCAAATATTTTTTCACCCTAACTTGTTGTTAACTCGACAGGAAAGATAAGTATACCCGTTGCATTTGGCTGCCCAAATTTAGATCTTCTAGGCTGAATAGTTGGTTTGCAGGAATACTTTGAAATTTTAGGTTTCACTTCATTTTCCCCTATACGGATACATGCACATGGAACTCTAAATAAAACACGGTTTTTGCTGTGTGCTTGTACCTTGACTCTTTCAACTAGTTCTCAGTGCACTCTCTATGCATTGTTCCCTGTTGAAGTAGCCCTAAGCAGAGGCAAGGAAAACACACTTTCTTTGGAAAGTATTCACCGAGCTTCCAAAAAACTCAGAGATTACGGAAACCTCAGCAAATATTTTGTCACCCTATCTTGTTGATACTTGGTAGGAAAAAGGTGTATACCAGTTGCGCTTGGCTGCACAAATTTTGATCTGCTAGGTTGAAGCATTCCTTTGCAGGATGACTTTGAATATTTAGGTTTTACTACATTTTCCCCTCTAGGGATACATGCTTTTGAAAATCTAAATCAAACACGGTTTGTGCTAGCTGCTTGAAACTTGACTCACTGAATGAATTCTCATTGTGCTCTCTCTGCTTTGTTACCAGTTTATGTACGCCTAAGCAGAGCAAAGAAAAATAGACTTTCATTTGAACGTGTTTGTAGAGCATCCACAGAACTCAAGAGTTTACTGGACTCTCAGAAAATGTTTTTTCACCCGATCTTGTTGAAACTTGGCAGCAAAAATGAGTATATGGGTTGCACTTGGCAGCCCAAATTTCGTAATCTTATGTTGAAGAGTTCCTTTGCAGGAACACTTTGAATTTTTAGGTTTAACTTCTTTTTTCCCTATGTGAATACATGCATTTGGAATGCTAAATCAAACACAGTTTGTGATGCCTGTTGGAAACTTGGCTCACTCAATTAGTTCTCAGTGCACTCTCTATGCGTTGTCCCCCGCTGAAGTATCCCCAAGCAGAGGCAAGGAAAATACGCTTTCTTATGTAAGTGTTTGCAGAGCTTCCACAAAACTCCCAAGTTTACTGGAATTTCAGCGAATATTTTTTCACTTGATCTTGTTGATCCTAGGTAAGAAAGATGAGTATACCAGTTGCATTTGCCTGCCAAAATTTCGTTCTTCTAAGTTGAAGCATGTGCTTTCAGGAAGACATTGCATTTGGGGGGGTTTCTCTTCATTATAACCTATAGGAATACATGCATTTGGAACTCTAAATCAAACACGGTTTGTGCTAGCTGCTTGAAGCTTGACTCACTCAATTAGTTCCTGGTGTACTCTCTGTGCTTTGTTCCCTGTTGAAGTGGTCCTAAGTGGAGGCGAGGAACATACGCTTTCCTTAGAAAGCATTTACAGAGCTTCAACAGAGCTCCAAGTTAACTGGAATCTCTGCAAATATTTACTCACCTGATCTTGATGACCCTTGTCAGGAAAGATGAGTATACCAGTTGCACTTAGCTACCCAAATGTCGTTCTTCTAGGTTGAAAAGTTCGTTTGCAGGAACACTTTGAATTTTTAGGTTTCACTTCACTTTTCCTTATAGGGACGTATGCATTTGGACTTATAAATCAAATACGGTTTATGCTAGCTGCTTGAAACAGAAACTCACTCAACTAGTTCTCAGTGCGATCTCTATGCTTTGTTTTCTGTTGAAGTAACCCTAAGCAGAGGCCAGGGAAAGAAACTTTCATTGGAAAGCATTTGCAGTGATTGCACAGAACTTTGAGTTTCCTGGAATCTCAGCAAATATTTTTTTCACCCTAACTTGTTGTTAACTCGACAGGAAAGATAAGTATACCGGTTGCATTTGGCTGCCCAAATTTAGATCTTCTAGGTTGAATAGTTGGTTTGCAGGAATACTTTGAAATTTTAGGTTTCACTTCTTTTCCCCCTATAGGGATACATGCACATGGAACTCTAAATCAAACACGGTTTTTGCTGTGTGCTTGTAACTTGACTCGTACAACTAGTTCTCAGTGCACTCTCTATGCATTGTTCCCTGTTGAAGTAGCCCTAAGCAGAGGCAAGGAAAACACACTTTCTTTGGAAAGTATTCACCGAGCTTCCAAAAAACTCAGAGATTACGGAAACCTCAGCAAATATTTTGTCACCCTATCTTGTTGATACTTGGTAGGAAAAAGGTGTATACCAGTTGCGCTTGGCTGCACAAATTTTGTTCTGCTAGGTTGAAGCATTCCCTTGCAGGATGACTTTGAATATTTAGGTTTTACTACATTTTCCTCTCTAGCGATACATGCTTTTGAAAATCTAAATCAAACACGGTTTGTGCTAGCTGCTTGAAACTTGACTCACTAAATGAATTCTCATTGTGCTATCTACGCTTTGTTACCGGTTTATGTACCCCTAAGCAGAGCAAAGAAAAATAGACTTTCATTTGAACGTGTTTGTAGAGCATCCACAGAACTCAAGAGTTTACTGGACTCTCAGCAAATGTTTTTTCACCCGATCTTGTTGAAACTTGGCAGCAAAAATGAGTATATGGGTTGCACTTGGCAGCCCAAATTTCGTAATCTTATGTTGAAGAGTTCCTTTGCAGGAACACTTTGAATTTTTAGGTTTAACTTCTTTTTTCCCTATGTGAATACATGCATTTGGAATGCTAAATCAAACACAGTTTGTGATACCTGTTTGAAACTTGGCTCACTCAATTAGTTCTCAGTGCACTCTCTATGCATTGTCCCCCGCTGAAGTATCCCCAAGCAGAGGCAAGGAAAATACGCTTTCTTATGTAAGTGTTTGCAGAGCTTCCACAAAACTCCCAAGTTTACTGGAATTTCAGCGAATATTTTTTCACTTGATCTTGTTGATCCTAGGTAAGAAAGATGAGTATACCAGTTGCATTTGCCTGCCAAAATTTCGTTCTTCTAAGTTGAAGCATGTGCTTTCAGGAAGACATTGCATTTGGGGGGGTTTCTCTTCATTTTAACCTATAGGAATACATGCATTTGGAACTCTAAATCAAACACTGTTTGTGCTAGCTGCTTGAAGCTTGACTCACTCAATTAGTTCCTGGTGTACTCTCTGTGCTTTGTTCCCTGTTGAAGTGGTCCTAAGTGGAGGCGAGGAACATATGCTTTCTTTAGAAAGCATTTACAGAGCTTCAACAGAGCTCCCAGTTAACTGGAATCTCTGCAAATATTTACTCACCTGATCTTGATGACCCTTGTCAGGAAAGATGAGTATACCAGTTGCACTTAGCTACCCAAATGTCGTTCTTCTAGGTTGAAAAGTTCGTTTGCAGGAACACTTTGAATTTTTAGGTTTCACTTCACTTTTCCTTATATGGACGAATGCATTTGGACTTATAAATCAAACACGGTTTATGCTAGCTGCTTGAAACTGAAACTCACTCAACTAGTTCTCAGTGCAATCTCTATGCTTTGTTTTCTGTTGAAGTAACCCTAAGCAGAGGCCAGGGAAAGAAACTTTCATTGGAAAGCATTTGCAGTGATTCCACAGAACTTTGAGTTTTCTGGAATCACAGCAAATATTTTTTCACCCTAACTTGTTGTTAACTCGACAGGAAAGATAAGTATACCCGTTGCATTTGGCTGCCCAAATTTAGATCTTCTAGGTTGAATAGTTGGTTTGCAGGAATACTTTGAAATTTTAGGTTTCACTTCATTTTCCCCTATACGGATACATGCACATGGAACTCTAAATCAAACACGGTTTTTGCTGTGTGCTTGTACCTTGACTCTTTCAACTAGTTCTCAGTGCACTCTCTATGCATTGTTCCCTGTTGAAGTAGCCCTAAGCAGAGGCAAGGAAAACACACTTTCTTTGGAAAGTATTCACCGAGCTTCCAAAAAACTCAGAGATTACGGAAACCTCAGCAAATATTTTGTCACCCTATCTTGTTGATACTTGGTAGGAAAAAGGTGTATACCAGTTGCGCTTGGCTTCACAAATTTTGATCTGGAGGTTGAAGCATTCCTTTGCAGGATGACTTTGAATATTTAGGTTTTACTACATTTTCCCCTCTAGGGATACATGCTTTTGAAAATCTAAATCAAACACGGTTTGTGCTAGCTGCTTGAAACTTGACTCACTGAATGAATTCTCATTGTGCTCTCTCCGCTTTGTTACCAGTTTATGTACGCCTAAGCAGAGCAAAGAAAAATAGACTTTCATTTGAACGTGTTTGTAGAGCATCCACAGAACTCAAGAGTTTACTGGACTCTCAGAAAATGTTTTTTCACCCGATCTTGTTGAAACTTGGCAGCAAAAATGAGTATATGGGTTGCACTTGGCAGCCCAAATTTCGTAATCTTATGTTGAAGAGTTCCTTTGCAGGAACACTTTGAATTTTTAGGTTTAACTTCTTTTTTTCCCTATGTGAATACATGCATTTGGAATGCTAAATCAAACACAGTTTGTGATGCCTGTTTGAAACTTGGCTCACTCAATTAGTTCTCAGTGCACTCTCTATGCATTGTCCCCCACTGAAGTATCCCCAAGCAGAGGCAAGGAAAATACCCTTTCTTATGTAAGTGTTTGCAGAGCTTCCACAAAACTCCCAAGTTTACTGGAATTTCAGCGAATATTTTTTCACTTGATCTTGTTGATCCTAGGTAAGAAAGATGAGTATACCAGTTGCATTTGCCTGCCAAAATTTCGTTCTTTCAAGTTGAAGCTTGTGCTTTCAGGAAGACATTGCATTTGGGGGGGGTTCTCTTCATTTTAACCTATAGGAATACATGCATTTGGAACTCTAAATCAAACACTGTTTGTGCTAGCTGCTTGAAGCTTGACTCACTCAATTAGTTCCTGGTGTACTCTCTGTGCTTTGTTCCCTGTTGAAGTGGTCCTAAGTGGAGGCGAGGAACATACGCTTTCCTTAGAAAGCATTTACAGAGGTTCAACAGAGCTCCCAGTTAACTGGAATCTCTGCAAATATTTACTCACCTGATCTTGATGACCCTTGTCAGGAAAGATGAGTATACCAGTTGCACTTAGCTACCCAAATGTCGTTCTTCTAGGTTGAAAAGTTCGTTTGCAGGAACACTTTGAATTTTTAGGTTTCACTTCACTTTTCCTTATAGGGACGAATGCATTTGGACTTATAAATCAAACACGGTTTATGCTAGCTGCTTGAAACTGAAACTCACTCAACTAGTTCTCAGTGCGATCTCTATGCTTTGTTTTCTGTTGAAGTAACCCTAAGCAGAGGTCAGGGAAAGAAACTTTCATTGGAAAGCATTTGCAGTGATTGCACAGAACTTTGAGTTTCCTGGAATCTCAGCAAATATTTTTTTCACCCTAACTTGTTGTTACCTCAACAGGAAAGATAAGAATACCAGTTGCATTTGGCTGCCCAAATTTAGATCTTCTAGGTTGAATAGTTGGTTTGCAGGAATACTTTGAAATTTTAGGTTTCACTTCATTTCCCCCTATAGGGATACATGCACATGGAACTCTAAATCAAACACGGTTTTTGCTGTGTGCTTGTAACTTGACTCCTACAACTAGTTCTCAGTGCACTCTCTATGCATTGTTCCCTGTTGAAGTAGCCCTAAGCAGAGGCAAGGAAAACACACTTTCTTTGGAAAGTATTCACCGAGCTTCCAAAAAACTCAGAGATTACGGAAACCTCAGCAAATATTTTGTCACCCTATCTTGTTGATACTTGGTAGGAAAAAGGTGTATACCAGTTGCGCTTGGCTGCACAAATTTTGTTCTGCTACGTCGAAGCATTCCTTTGCAGGATGACTTTGAATATTTAGGTTTTACTACATTTTCCCCTCTAGGGATACATGCTTTTGAAAATCTAAATCAAACACGGTTTGTGCTAGCTGCTTGAAACTTGACTCACTAAATGAATTCTCATTGTGCTCTCTACCCTTTGTTACCGGTTTATGTACCCCTAAGCAGAGAAAAGAAAAATACACTTTCATTTGAACGTGTTTGTAGAGCATCCACAGAACTCAAGAGTTTACTGGACTCTCAGCAAATGTTTTTTCACCCGATCTTGTTGAAACTTGGCAGCAAAAATGAGTATATGGGTTGCACTTGGCAGCCCAAATTTCGTAATCTTATGTTGAAGAGTTCCTTTGCAGGAACACTTTGAATTTTTAGGTTTAACTTCTTTTTTCCCTATGTGAATACATGCATTTGGAATGCTAAATCAAACACAGTTTGTGATGCCTGTTTGAAACTTGGCTCACTCAATTAGTTCTCAGTGCACTCTCTATGCATTGTCCCCCGCTGAAGTATCCCCAAGCAGAGGCAAGGAAAATACGCTTTCTTATGTAAGTGTTTGCAGAGCTTCCACAAAACTCCCAAGTTTACTGGAATTTCAGCGAATATTTTTTCACTTGATCTTGTTGATCCTAGGTAAGAAAGATGAGTATACCAGTTGCATTTGCCTGCCAAAATTTCGTTCTTTCAAGTTGAAGCTTGTGCTTTCAGGAAGACATTGCATTTGGGGGGGGTTCTCTTCATTTTAACCTATAGGAATACATGCATTTGGAACTCTAAATCAAACACTGTTTGTGCTAGCTGCTTGAAGCTTGACTCACTCAATTAGTTCCTGGTGTACTCTCTGTGCTTTGTTCCCTGTTGAAGTGGTCCTAAGTGGAGGCGAGGAACATACGCTTTCCTTAGAAAGCATTTACAGAGGTTCAACAGAGCTCCCAGTTAACTGGAATCTCTGCAAATATTTACTCACCTGATCTTGATGACCCTTGTCAGGAAAGATGAGTATACCAGTTGCACTTAGCTACCCAAATGTCGTTCTTCTAGGTTGAAAAGTTCGTTTGCAGGAACACTTTGAATTTTTAGGTTTCACTTCACTTTTCCTTATAGGGACGAATGCATTTGGACTTATAAATCAAACACGGTTTATGCTAGCCGCTTGAAACTGAAACTCACTCAACTAGTTCTCAGTGCGATCTCTAGGCTTTGTTTTCTGTTGAAGTAACCCTAAGCAGAGGCCAGGGAAAGAAACTTTCATTGGAAAGCATTTGCAGTGATTGCACAGAACTTTGAGTTTCCTGGAATCTCAGCAAATATTTTTTTCACCCTAACTTGTTGTTAACTCGACAGGAAAGATAAGTATACGGGTTGCATTTGGCTGCCCAAATTTAGATCTTCTAGGTTGAATAGTTGGTTTGCAGGAATACTTTGAAATTTTAGGTTTCACTTCATTTCCCCCTATAGGGATACATGCACATGGAACTCTAAATCAAACACGGTTTTTGCTGTGTGCTTGTAACTTGACTCGAACAACTAGTTCTCAGTGCACACTCTATGAATTGTTCCCTGTTGAAGTAGCCCTAAGCAGAGGCAAGGAAAACACACTTTCTTTGGAAAGTATTCACCGAGCTTCCAAAAAACTCAGAGATTACGGAAACCTCAGCAAATATTTTGTCACCCTATCTTGTTGATTCTTGGTAGGAAAAAGTTGTATACCAGTTGCGCTTGGCTGCACAAATTTTGTTCTGTTAGG